>NC_079226.1:29067387-29233514 GCF_029633865.1 Lampris incognitus
GGTATGGGGGGTTTGGCGCTGTGGTGGGGTGGGGTGGGTGTTGGTGCTACAGGGGGGAGGAGAGGAGGGTAAGGCTGTGTGCACGTGAATTTCAGTGCTCTTGTGCATGCAGTTGAGCGTTTGTGCACCACGAGAGAGTGAAGGAGAGAGTGGCAGAGAGAGAGAGAGAGAGAGAGAGAGAGAGAGAGAGAGAGAGAGAGAGAGAGAGGATGCCTGAGGGAGTGTGGAGGGTACGTGTGTGTGTGTGTGTGTTTGTGTGTTCATAGAAAGAACAGGTCACTGCAGAGAGTATATCATGGCTGAATCTCACAAGAGTCCCTTTGCCAGGAGAACAATATCTTATGCAAATGATGTCGCTACTTATGTAGAGACTCAACCCCGGGGGTAGCGAGCGCATGTGCGCATCACCCACACCCACCCACCCACACACACACACACATATACACACACACACACACACACAGAAATATGTCTGAGCTAAGAGGTTTCCCATTCTTATGTGAGATAGGCAAAGTCATGCAAACAACTATCCCTTTTCAGCCTTTGAGGAAGGGACAGGAGGAGAGAGGAGAGGGTGAGATAAAGAGACAGAGAGAAGGAAGTCACACGCTTGCCACAGAGGAAATGAAAGAGAAGAGCCAATATTCCCGCTTCTCCTTATTAGCATTCCGTAGGACCTGGAGGGAATGGTGAGCAGTCTGGACCTTATCAGAGCCTGCCTGCATACCTCCCACACTGGGTCATCATGCTAACAGCTATGCGTGTGTGCGCTCCTCACTGAGTCTTCCCAGTACCCATTATCTGTTAGTCCACCCACGCTGGCTCCAACCAGTCCAACATAAAACACAGTATAGAATGTTAAAAAAAAACACAAAAAAAACACAAACAAAAATGATATAAAAAAAAAAACAACCTTCAACTCTGGAACGCATGGGGAGAGCCAATCACGCAAAAGCCCGCAGGACAAGTCGGTTCAGTCAGCCCACACTGTGTCGCCTTGCCTTGCCACACACCAATCTACCTACGCAATGTTTTGGACAAGGTCCCTGTGGGTTTACAACGTGACTCTGGTGGTGCGATGGAGGGATGGGAGAGGGGGTAAAGAAGACAAATGTAAAAAAAAAAAAACAACCTCACAACAAACTAGGAACGCAGCGCAGCTCTGAGGGCTCGGGTCAGCGTAGCAACGAGTACCGGTGCTACAAGGGTGCAAGCGGGTATCCCACAGAAGACTACACGGGCTGACAAATTAGTTTTGTTCCATCATCAGACCCCCCCCCCACTTTTTTTTTTCAAATTCTATTCGGTGTCAGCTGGCATAAAACTCACAATTGGGACATAAATCCTCGAAAGAAAGTCAGTTAAATAAAGACATCTGCACAAGTTGGAGCTGACCCCCCCCGCTGGAGTTAAATTTCCCCTTTGCTTTTTTCCTTCCCTGACCGTCATAGAATGGGGAATGTTTAACTGGAATGTGTGCGTGTGTGTGTGCGCGCGTGTGTGCTGGATGGAAAAAAGGTAAGTGGCAGTGGAATGATGATCCTGCGAGTCCCCCGGGGGCACATCTGCCTCACTTAACAACCCCCCACCCAACAACCCCCCTTCCCCCCGACCCCAAAAAAGCCCCGATCCAACATTCCAGCGACATTCCAGGAGCATTCCGCCAGTGCTCATGTACTATTCCCCCCCCACCCCCACCCCTCAGCCACGACACCGAGCACTCCACTGGAAAAAAAAAACAAAACAAGAAAACTCCATGTTGGCTGGCTTGCTCCTGAACTCTCCCGAATGTCTGCCGTGAGACTAACCAGAGCCAAGGCGCCCTGCCTCTCTCCCCTCCCAGTGGTCCCAGGGTCTTGGTTCATCCCTCTGTTCATCCTTCATCCGCTTCTCCCTAGTTCCTTCTCCTCACTCACGCTTCTCGCGCTTTCTTTTTACCTCTGCTGGGGATTCTCTCCACACTAATAGAGGCATCTACCATGTCCCACTAACTGATGCAACAGCTGGAGCCAGGGTGCGTGTCGAGAGCTGTCAAGAGTGTGCGCCTGCGTGCATGTGTGTGTGCGTGCGTGCATACGTTTGCATGTGTTGCGCAGGAAAACAGCTGTGCTGAAGGCAGAGCGTTGGGGAAATTATGCTCCGAGCGCTAAGCCAGGAATATCTGTCAAACAACGACATATCAACATGTCTGACTACACACACATGTACGCACGCGTGCACGCAAAGGCGAGCGTCTCGAAAGAGCAACGCGATCCAGGACGACAGCGCTCGCGCACACGCCAACGCCCACGAGAAACACGCCGGCTCCAGCTCCAAATTTTATCGTGTGCCGTAAATCAAACCCCTCATCTAATTGTCCCAGTCTTCCCTGGTCCCTGACAATCTGCCTCCTTCGACAGGCTGCCATATAACTGACAAATGACATGCCTTCGACAACTGCTATCCCAGGCACCGGGGATGGGGGGCGTTTACCCCCCCCCCCCCCGTTGCCTTTCAGTAACTGTTCCTTGCCTGGCGAGTCGCTGAATGTTTGATAAGGTGAAGGTGGGCCGCCGCGCTCCAGGTTTCGCTGGCGCTGTCACAGACTCTGATTTAACGCCGCAGGTAATTGCGCGTAGTCACAATGAAGCAGGCGGCGGGGGGTGTGGGAGGGGATCTGGGGCGGGGTGGGTGGGGAGTGGCGGGGGTAGGCAGAGCCGGGTGAATTATGCTGAATGGCGGAGCAGCGATATCCTCTCCGCCGCTGAAACAATGCGTCCTCGCCAAACTGCTTCCCTGTACGGACAGCGGCATCAAAGCAAGAATAATGGATCCTAGCGGAGACCTCGGCTCAATAGATGGAGAAAAAAAAAACCGAAACAAAACAAAGCCCTCATTGTAATCTCGGGCTTTGTCACCCCCCCTGCCTCCGTACCCCTCCCTCCCTCGCTGCATTCATCCCGACGTTAATCCTTTTCACATTACTCTGACTCTACTGTAGGTCATTAGAAGCAGAGCATTAGAATTCTACTGTACAGTGTTCTAATCCACGCCTTTCAAGCCCGCTCTCGTGTTCAATCAGCGCGAGGCGGATGGATAAAGAGAAATGACAAAAATAATAAACAAAACAATAATGATTAAAAAAAACTGCGGGTGACGAGATTGAGCTATTCTCCCCACCCTCACATCTGTTAGCTGAAGACCTGTGGAGGGAGGTGAGCACAGACAGAGCCACGCCGCGCTATTGAACGCAGCTCCACCGATCCATACACACTGGACTGGAACTGGGCCGCCGGGGCGAAAAGGCCACCTGGAAAAACAGATAGGGGCGCTGCGATGCACAGCAACCTTCGGGCGGCACGGGAGGCGTGCGGGTTATGTGCGCTGGGCTGGACGATGACGACGATGGTGACGAGGAGGAGGCTCATAATGGATTTTACAGCGTTCCACCCACCGACTGAAGTAGCGCACTGCTTATCTGTCGGTTTCAATTTCAAGGCTCGTCTTACTTAATGCAGGGCGTTTGAGGGCAATGTGTGCGTGTGCATCTTGAGTGTATGTTGCAAGAATAATAAAATCCAATAGAGCCATAATAAAAAACCCCGGGGGTGAAATGGGAGGGCACGATGTAACGACAGGACAGCGTACCAGTTAGTTCAGGAGTGAGGCAGCAACAGTCGTGTACGTCAGGCTGGCTGCAGTCCAAATCCTTCCCCACCTGCATTCTGCTTTATTCACATGCCAACATGAAAGGATGCGACAGGCCGTTCATTATACATGTGGCAAAAAAATGAACAAACAAACAGCTGCTTAATTGCTTTAAAAGTGTTTGGTTTTAGTTAGATTTTCCTTGCTTTATGGATCTCACTGGAAAAACAAACAGAAAGTACATCTTGGCAAAGAGAAATTAAGGAACATCTGTTTTCAAAATGGGCAGGATGGGAACTACAGCAGGAAAGACTGTGTGTGTGGGGTGGGGGGGGTGAGATGCCCCATTGGAAGTCAAACTCTAATGCACGGTGCTGAGAACACATATCATGCGTCCAATCCCACTGAAAAACAAGTACGCCTCGGGAGCAGACATTTAGTGTGACAATTCAGCCTCCTTTGTCTGCTGTGGTGTCTTAATAGCCCCCGCAGGGCGCATATTTTAGACTTTCCAAACTTAAGTAGCCCGCAGCCTCTGGCTTTTGACCCGCTATCTCTGATCTATTATGTGATTATTCGTGGATTAGCGGTTCTGCGGGGCAGCAGCAGTATTCCTGTCTCTTGCTTGGCTCTAAATGAATTTTTTTTAATGATTTGTGATACTCCCATTTCCCTGAAGGAAACGCTTCCTCATTCTTTTCCATTTGCCCTCTTCCAGCGTGGGGTCAGGCAACTGGGAGATATTTAAGACTTCTTCTGCTGCGTAAAACCTGGGTTTTTTTTTAAACCATCCTACTTGTTCTGGATTTCTTGTCAATTAACCTTCCTGTCTTGCTCAAGGTCCTGAGCATGTAACCACACATATGCAAATCCCCGTCTGCTCCCTTGTGTATGTGAATATCTCGACCTGCGCAACTCCGCGGCGCTAATCACACCGCCGCTCGCGAGCTGCACGCGGCCCTTCGAGGAACGTACGAACGCGTATTTCAACGCGTTTCTTCTGACGCATTTCCAGCAGTGAAAAAAATCAAACACCTCATTTCCCATTAAAAGCGATCTCTTCTGCCGCCCTCTTCCTCGCTCTACCCAGCAGCCAATGAGAACACCGTGTTTGCACTCGCATACCGCTACTGGAGAGCGAAGCTAAACATGGCAGAATAATTGAAGAAGCTCAAATACAAAGAGGCGTATAAGAGTCAAATGTTCCTCCTTCAGAAATACTTTTGCCTGGTAAAATCTGACGTCTCCATCGTTAGGGCTCTTCCACCTACACTATACGTTTGCCATCTTGCCAAATGTAATATGGTTGCCGTGGTAACGGTAATAAACTTAATATTGGTATAGCGTATGTGGATGTTTCAAAGGGAACAAGCTTGCCAAGTCTGAGTTCAACAACTTTTTAAATGAGCTTTTTTTTGGGGGGGGGGGATTCCCCCCCACCCCTTCTTCTACCAGATTTTTCCGGCCAATTACCTCACTCTTTTGAGCCGTCCCGGACGCTGCTCCACGCCCTCTGTCGATCCTCCTCCGATACATGCGGAGTCGCCAGTCGCTTCTTTTCACCTGTAAGTGAGGAGTTTTGCCAGGGGGACGTAGCGCGTGGGAGGATCACGCTATTCCCCCCGGTTCCCCCTCCCCCCCCCGAACAGGCGCCCCGACCGACCAGAGGAGGCGCTAGTGCAGCGACATGGACACATACCCACATCCGGCTTCCCACCCGCAGACACGGCCAATTGTGTCTGTAGGGACGCCTGACCAAGTCGGAGGTAACACGGGGATTCAAACACTTTTTAAATGTTTGACAGTGCTTTGTCACCATCATGTCAGATGGCAGGACGGTCCTGTTGTCCGTGCGATGGGAGACCCTGGGTTTGATGCCCGATGCGGCTACAATCGGGGAAGGATCCCAAGGCCGACCTGGTTCACTGTACCCTACTACCTGGACGAATTAGCAACCTCATCAGAAGGAGAGGGTAGTTAACAAAAAGATACAAAGCACTTTATTGCCTCTTAATTCACCTGTACATAGTCAATCCTTGTGTGTATATATCTGAAGGTTGTGGTGTTGTAGTGTTGTTTTCTATGTTACGTGCACTGTGAGAGCCACGAAACCGGAGTCAAATTCCATGTAGCGCAAACCCACATGGCCAAAAAACATGATTCTGAGATAAGTTAGAGATATAAGTTAGTAGTTGTGTTATAGCATTCCTTTCCTGTCTTCTCAAACTCTATCTCACACCCAGATTTCCTAAACCTCTGATTTTTCCTCATTTCTCTGAGGGTATAATGTTTTTTAAATGTATGGTAAATCAAAAAAATATATGACTTAAGCTCTCTTAACAATCATTGACGGTGTTGATGTTTTCTAACTGAAAAAGTTGAAAAACTAAATTACCAGAGCTTGGAGAGCAAGCTCTGTCCATAGTGAGAATTTTAAACACAGTTTTCCTTTACTCTGTGTCAAAAAACACTCGATATTTTGAAAACGAGCCAAAAGGCTTGGCCCCTGGCACCTGGCCCTGGGACACACACTCGATAAGTGTGGTCTGATCCAGTTTGATCCAGTCCGCGTCCGGTCATAGACATCCTTGTG
Source organism: Lampris incognitus (assembly GCF_029633865.1). Taxonomy (NCBI): domain Eukaryota; kingdom Metazoa; phylum Chordata; class Actinopteri; order Lampriformes; family Lampridae; genus Lampris; species Lampris incognitus. The sequence continues at coordinate 29,073,608 of NC_079226.1, forward strand.
GGACCTGAACCTGTCAGTGCATCTCTCCGGCTCAGGGATTATGTCACGATGCAGGGGGAAGGATTAGTGAGTGGCACACAGAGCACTGAAGCACCGATCTGCCAAAGGGCAGGGATCCCCTGCTTTTGCAGTCTCCGTGCACCAGAGTTGATTGACATACTGTAAAACCAGTACATGTGCACACACACACACACACACACACACACACACACACACAAATACAGGAGCAAACATGTACAGCATGGTCAAAAAAAGCTGGCAAAAACATCACACGTCAAGGGTGGTGGCACAACCTAACTGCAGATAGTTAACAACATACATTATATTGTGAACTTCCTGTTTTTACGCCCGATGGTAATGTCCTGCCTTTCAACCCACCAATCAGCAAATGATTAAGGGCTTTTCCATAAGTAATAAGACTAAAGGCCTGAATTTGCCATCGTAGTTCTTAGGTTGTGGAAGGCCTGGACGCTGGAACTTAGGCTGGCAAAATAAGGGCCATGCCCTAAATCACTTCTTAAAGGACCACAGCAGTGTTTCTGCAGCCCTTTTACTACAAATGGCTGACACTTCACATTACTCTCGACCATTTTCCAAAGCATACCGTAGTGTTTTACGTTTAGACTTTTGAATACGTCTTTCCCATCTTCCAGGTGGCCACTGGCTTCCATTTATTTCAGTACAATATAAAAATTAATTCAAACAGACTTGGATTTTGCTTGCGAATGCCGATCCACCACAGCGAACATTTAATCCAATTTATTTTTTTGTCAAAGTTACCTTATCGTTGTGGGATAATGCAGTTGAAAGCACAGACCGATTTGAGAAGTTTTCAGGGATTTTCAATGGCATAATGCGATTTTAAATTCCATAATGATTAAGTAACTTAGCGGCTGACTAAATCGCTGTCACTGACCTATCTCGAGCAAGTATCAAGTCTCTGCAAGCTGATCGTCATACCACACTGAAATGAATGGAAACCAGTGGCTGCCTGGATGGTAGGAAAAAACCACTGTAGCAAAATCTAAAATGCTACAGTACGCTTTGGAAACTTCTCGGGAGTCATGCACAGTATATGTGATTTATAGTAAATGGGCAAAAACACCGGTATGGTCCTTTAAACCCCATTTTTTTGGCTATTTGTTTGCTGTCCGTTCATCCATTCCACCCATTATCCAAGCCGCTTACCCTGCTCTCAGGGTCACAGGGATGCTGGAGCCTATCCCAGCAGTCATTGGGCTGCAGGCAGGGAGACACCCTGGACAGGCCGCCAGTCCGTCACAGGGCCGACACACACACACACACACACACACACACACACACACACACACACACACACACACACACACACACACACACACACACACACACACACACCTAGGGACAACTTAGTATGGCCGATTCACCTGACCTACATGTCTTTGGACTGTGGGAGGAAACCGCAGCACCCGGAGGAAACCCACGCAGACACGGGGAGAACATGCAAAGTCCGCACAGAGGACCACCCGGAATGATCCCCCAAGGCTGAACTACCCCGGGGCTCGAACCCAGGACCTTCTTGCTGTGAGGCAACTGCGCTAACCACCGCGCCATTGTCTGTTCAAATATTTGTAAAGCTCAAAAATTGCTCTGTGAATGACATTAGTAAGTCATCATTGTATGTAAGTGTGCGTTTGCGTTGTGTAAAAATGGTCCCGGAAATCTCTTAAATTACCCAAACTGACATCTACGAAACTGCTGTACGTCTGGGTCCCGGCCCAAAACCATAAACTGTGATGACACCCAACCTACCTCGCAGTTTAGCAGGGCACACAACACAACTACAGCTGTATAACGCTGCATTAGTGGAGGCTGTCAGGGGAAAAACTTCTCAGTGTTACGACTTTAATTTTCAGGTGCTCACACGTCCAAATGCTGATGTCAGTGGAAACTTTTCACTTCACACACGTAGTATTTGCTACTTGGCCAAAGTGAGGTTGTTGACTTAGAAGTCGTGTCAGAGTCAAACAACATTCACGGGGCACTCCCTCACTTGCAAACACACACACACACACACCCCACACACGTGTTTTGTGTGTCTGGGTTTTGCACGAGCCCCCCCCCCCCCCGTGTGTGTGTGTGTGCGTGTGTGGGGGGGCTCATGCAAAACCCAGATGAGATGAGATGCCTTTCACAGACACACACATACATGCACAGACACATATGCACACACTCGTCACGTTCTGAGCCCCGACAGTTTGAGACGTCCAGCTTCCGACGAGCCCTCGTACTCTCTCTCCTCCTCTTTCTCCTTCTCTCTCCGTCCTCTGTCCTCTCCTCTCCTCATGCTGTTTGCTCACCACTCAGACCAAAGCAAATCGTGAAAACACGCTCGCCTCCAAACGCTGATTTAATTAGCTGATTTAATTAACTGATTAACAAACTTTTATCGCCACGCTTCAAACCACAGCCGGCGTTATTTATCCGTGCAGTAATACTGCTGTAGCTTGCAGTGAGCCGGACAGGCACGGCTTGCTCCCGCGCTGGCGGCCGCGGCGCTTGAGAAAAATAGGACGACTGCCCTACTTACAGGGTACATGCCTATACGTCGTAATCGAGCCACTGTAAAATTCAACCACACTTGCTCTGAAGACATGCCCACGCGTGCACGCGCACGCGCACACACACACACACGGTGGCAGAGGTAGGAGCACACATCTTCCATGTGCATGTTAGCTGTGCGCTGAAGTCCGATGGGACCAATGTGGTAAAAACACAAACACACTTTGGCTGAGAAAACCGCGGCCAGTGGATGCTTCTGGAATTAATCCTATAATGATGTGTAGTGTGTAGTGTGTAGAGTGTGTGTGTGTGTGCTTCACAATTATCTCTCACTATCTCTCTAACAAAGAAAATAGAGGGTGCCCCTTAAATTAGAAGGTTTCATTCCATCAATGTTCATCATTATTTCATGGGATGCTAAATATTTAATACATTTTGTGTATTCGTGTGTGTGTGTGTGTGTGTGTGTAGATACATAATACATACTTATATACATGAATATAAATACGGCATATGTGTGTGTTCATGTGTGCACGTGTGTTTGTGATTACGGATGTGCCTGCTTTAGATGTGTTGTAACTATGTGTGTGTGTGTGTTTATCTGAGTCTGTGTGTGTGTCTTTGCGGTGTGTGACAGGACATTAAGTATTAACAGAGCTGGTGGTGGGGAGGGGGGGAGGGGGGCTCAGAGATGAACGTCCCGGTCCTGTACTATCCCAGCATGCTCCGCTGCTCTCCCGTCTCGCCTTTCCAGGATGGGAGCCTGGGGAGCTGTCAAGATGTACTGCACCGCATTTCCTCCCTCCGTGTGTTTGTATGTGCCAGTGTGTGTGTGCGTGTGTGTGTGTGTGTGTGTGTGTGTGTGTGTGTGTGTCTCTGTGTGTGTATGTGCATGTGTACCGTGGATGTGAGAGAAAAGGGGGCTCCAGTAAAACCCAGGTGAGTTAATAATGCTGTTTGAGAATCCTTCTTCAAAACAGACAAACACAACTCTCAGACAGAAGTACACACACACACACACACACACACACACGGAACACCATCTTGCTCTCTTCCAGCATGACATGCTTGTCTCTGTCCCCGCCTATTCCCTTGTCCCCCAACTTCACGGGCAGAAGAAAAAGGGGATGAGAGGAAGACAGTAGAAAGGGAGACAGACTGAGAAGACAGACTGAGAGACGGGGGAGACAGAGTCACACAGACGAGGCAAAGGGGAGGAACGCTGTTTTAGACGGGAGCGCTGACGCATAGCAGGTGCCGCGTGTAAATTTCCCGACTGTCATCTCTCTATTCCCCCTCTCCCTCCATCATGTTCCCCTTTACCCCTACACCCTATCCCGCCTAGTCCTCTCCTGCCTATCTGGGTCATCCTTTCTTCCGTCTACCCTACAGGGGTGCGAGAATAAAGGACGAGGAGAGGAAAAAGAGAAAAATAATAATTTTTTAAAAAAAATTTTGCAGCCGGTACTTTTAAGAAAATATCTGTCCAAGCGAGTCCAGCTCCCTAAGTCCCCATGGCTTCCATCACCAACTGTTCTTTTAACCACTACCCACACACACACACACACACACACACACACACACACACACACACACACACACACACACACACACACACACACACACACACAAAAATACCCACACATAAAACACCCACACACAAATAATTGTCTGTGTTTTGCTTGCCAGACTGAGGAACAGAGAAGCGGATGCTGGCTGGGGTGGTGGTGTGGGAAGCTAGATTGTGCTGGCTGGTTTGAGGCCGTCTGGTTTGCAAAAGGCAAGAGAAGAAGAGGAGGGGGGGGGGGAAGGGGGGGCTCACGGCTTTCATGTTGACATCAGTGGACTGAACAACGCCATGCAGCGCCGGGGCCGAATGCACGGGAGACGAGGCGGGGGGGGGGGGGGGGAGACTGGGGAGCGGGGAGAGATTTCGCGCTCTCGCAGTAGGGACATCCGCACACGGACACAAGTCCCACACAGACAGGGGAATAATAGTCACAGAGGCATGCACAATCACACCCCAGCAGAGGGTGGAAGCACGAGCGAGGCGCCGAGCTGGAAACATGGAGACCATAAAGACAGAGGGACACGAAGGGGGGGGGGGGGCTGTAAATGGAGGGCAAAAAAAAAAAAAAAAAGGAATCAAAGAAACAGACAGAAAGATGGTGGCAAGTGGAGAAAGACCTCTTCTGTTTACGCCAGAGTGTGGACACCCCCCCCCCCACACACACACACACTCACTCATACAGGTGTTTTAGGCCTGGATAAGGGCCTTGGGGAAAGAACAGGGGGAAGAAAAATGGAAAGGAGGGATGACGGAGAGAATAGAGAATGATGGGAAATTAGAGGGAAGGCACATCAGCGGCGGCGGAGATCACAGGAGACAGCTCAGGGAAAACAACATCCTGCAGGTGATCACACATGCACACACACACACGCATGTGCATAAACCAGTCTCACGGGCTCCATATGTGGCAGGAAGGAAGAGACCGATTCCGTCCGGGATAGCGGGAAACATCCCAACTGGGGATCACGTACACGGATACATGCACACACAGACAAACACCGAGAGTGAAGGAGAGCAAACACAAACTCCAAGACCTTCAGCCCTTCAACGCTGCGTTAACGTTTAACTGCCTTAGTAAACCAGCACCAGCATGAGAAGTCAGAGGACGGTGCTTGTGTGTGTGTGTGTGTACTTGCGTGAGTGTGTGTGCCTGTGCATGTGAGCTGAGATTGCATTTGTGTGCGAGACTCTCGGAGACCAAGCCTCAAGGACACTGCAAATTGTTTGATTAACAAACCCGCAGCACTTAAAACCCCTGTGACAAGACTAGTGAATTGCACACTGACACAGATGTGTACACACGCGCACACAAAGACACACACACACACAGACACACACACACACACAGAACCCGAGGTCTTACCTGTTCCCATGGTGAGAAGCGTCATTGAGCAGGATGGGAAGGTCGTGCGAGAGACGGAGAGGAGACGAGGAAGGTAAATACCGAGGTGCGTTGACAAAAGGCCGACACAACATGTCCTAACAACACGGGGACACTGTCCAAACACCGGCCTGGGATCAATACCTCCAAATGTCACTCTGCGGCTCATTTAGAGGACGCAGAAGAATTAATTTGACACACAGCTAGCCACCATGGATACACAGACGGACAAGATGGACAGCGATACAGGAAATGTGGAGAGCTGGACACACAGACAAGTGGACAGATGAATGACTGCAAAGTAGGCCTGACTGGTAAACCGATGGACAGAGCGATGACAAGACAGGCAGACTAACAGAAACACAAGGAAGATAGACAGGTAGACAGACACATTAGCAGACACAGGGAGAGACAGATAAGCATATTCACAGGTCTATACACTAAAGAGAAGAGCAGAAGGACAGACACACACACACACACACACACACACACACATAGACAGACAGAGAGAGACAGACACACAAGGACGATAGACAGGTAGACAGACACATTAGCAGACACAGGAAGAGACAGACAAGCATATTCACGGGTCTATACACTGAAGAGAAGAGTAAAAGGATAGACAGACATACAGACAGACAGATACACAGACAAACGGAAAAGACACACAGACAGATAGACACAAAGAAAGACAGACAGACAGACTTGTTAGGTTGACAGGTCTAGACAGGCAGGAAGACACAACAGAAAGACAGACAGACGGACAGACAGACTTGTTAGGTAGACAGGCCTAGACAGGCAGGGGGACACACAGAAGGACAGACAGACAGACAAGACAGACAGACAGACAGACAGACTTGTTAGGTAGACAGGTTGGGAGAGACATCGGAAACAACATTCGAGAACTGCAGAATATAAGCAGGGAAGCAGGAAAGGAGGACAGCTCATTAGAAATGAATGAGAGCTGCGTGTGTTCAGAGAACGTGACATTCTGGCAAAAGACTAAAAAAAAATCCCATAGGCAAATCCCTCCCCTGGGGAGCACAAACAGATGGACAGGTAGAGAGACGGCGAAAGAAAAAGAAGGACAGACAGACAGGTGCTACAGGAAGGAGGACAGAACTGGGGGAGGAGCTGTTCTCGGTTCCTTTTGTCTTCTTCCAGATCTCGGCCTCTCTCACTCCCTAGGTAAAGCCTGGGCCTTAGAACGCAAGCCAGCAGACACACACACACACACACACACACACACACACTACACAATCATACAAGCGCAAAAGCACGAGCGAAGTGAATGCATAATGCGTGCATGTAGGACTCACACCAACGTGCGAGCAAACAGGTGTGTGTGCTCGCATGCACACGTCCACAATAACCGCCGCAGGTATGGACATGACGCTTGGACTTGCAGGCAGGTACCCTCATAGGGAGGTGACTGGAGCCAAAGAGGTTGGATGGAGAAAACGAGAAAGAAAGTGACAGCGAGCAAGGGGGGGTGGAGGGGGATGACAGGGTCTGAAATAAGTCTGATGGCAGCTGTCTGCCTCTATCTGATGGAGGGGGGAGAAAGGGAGAGAAAGCAGGAGATGACAGATTGAGTAAAGGTAAGGACACAGGGGGAGAACAAGTGAGAGAAAGAGATCAAGAGAGTGAGATGACAGACTGTGGAAAGGTAAGGACACAGAAAGACAGAGAGAACGGAAGGATGAAAAGAGATGACAGATTGAGGAAAGGTAGTAATGCAGAAAGACGGAGTGAGAGAGAGAGAGAGAGACAGAGAGAGAGATACAGACTAAGTGAGGGAGAAGACAGAGATAGACACAGGAGGAGACAGAGATAACATCTCTCATTCCACAGGGACCACATCCCATTCCGGCTATCCACAACAGTCAGCACTGTGACAGTGTGTGTGTGTGTGTGTGTGTGTGTGTGTGTGTGTGTGTGTGTGTGTGTGTGTGTGTGTGTGTGTGTGTGTGTTTCCGCCTGTCCATGTGGCGGCAAGTAAGCGAACGCCAGAGTCACTTTCTTCTCCACCACCCAAGTTAAATTAATCAAAAGAGATCTCTCACAACCTGTCGGCTAATGTGTGTATGGCCATACATATGCATAATCACATTAAAATGCAATGTTCCAGTCAGGCTTAGGCAGGCACGCTCTCTGACACAGATTGGGGGTGGGGGTGGGGTTGGGGGGGGTGGATGGGTTACAGAAGCAGGGCACAACTTGTCCTGGCCTCAATTCAGCTGAACTGGGAGGCACGGACAGGCAAGGAGAAGATAGCAGAGCGGTTTTACAAGGGCTGGTACGCGCTATCAGTGCTTTGCTCCTTCTTAAGCTCATAAACTACAAGTACGTGCCCTGCTTAAAGTGAGAAGCACACTGAGAGGGCTTTGGTGTGAATTAAACTAAACTGCATGTCCGACACCAGCTCAAAACACACTGGGGTGACAGCACACCATCGCAGCTTATCCTGGCGTTTCTCACCCAGCACCTTGCCCCGGAGAGATTTGTTTTTTTTTTCTGGAACGTGACTGAAAAGATGATGCGAAGAGAAAGGCGAAGATGAACTAAAAGGGTGTTGGGCTAGATTCTGAACCTGTCCCCTTCAAAATGTAAGCCGTCATCCCTATGGGGCCGCACAACTAATCAGAAAAACAAGAAAACAAAAACAACGGTACATGCTGGTATTTTTTTCTCCCTTTTCTTTTTACTCCCTGATTGTACTTGGCCAATTACCCCACTCTTCCGAGCCGTCCTGGTCGCTGCTCCACCCCCCTCTGCCGATCCGGGGAGGGTTGCAGACTACCACATGCCTCCTCCTATACATGTGGAGTCGCCAGCCGCTTCTTTTCACCTGACAGTGAGGAGTTTCGCCAGCGACCAGGACACATATCTACATCCGGCTTCCCACCCACAGACATGACCAATTGTGTCTGTAGGGACGCCTGACCAAGCCGGAGGTAACACGGGGATTTGACCTGACAATCCCTGTGTTAGTAGGCAATGGAATAGAGTGCCATGCCACCCGGATGCATGGTACATACTGATCATGCGGTACTGCCCTTTTAAACATCACCGGAGGCCGTCATTTTTCTTTTTCCTGGAGGGCGCTGCTCCGTCTCTGGCATGGGCTGCCATGCTGCAGTCTGTTTTGCATGTGCTAAATCTAGTGCCTTTTTTCTACTCGACAAGTTTAGCCGATTGCGTTAAATCATTTGAGAAGTTGTGACACAATGTCACTCGACTCCATTCTGTTGGGAAAGGAACCCGGCGCTTCAACGCTACACCAATTCTTTCTGCGCCGTCCCAACCGCTCACCTGTTCCCCAACTACCGAGAGACAGGAAAACGCGGAGGGGTGAGACAGTGACTACGATGATGAGAAAACAGACCACCTCTACCTTCCATGATACTCTACAATGCACATTCCCTGCAGAGCAAAGTCGACGAATCACGAGTCAACACCAGGGTCCGACATGAGTATCGAGATTCATGCCTGCTTGTATTCACTGAAACCCGGCTACAGGAGGCTGTGCATGACTTGCTCGTCGCTCTGGAAAGCTTCTTTCTCTCGCCGGTGCGCTCCGACAGGAATGACAACTCGGGCAAGAGTAAAGGAGGAGGCATGTGTGGTCTTTGTCAACCAAAAATGGTGCACCCAATTTACACCGAGGGAGTCCGTTCGCAATACCGGCATTGAGCTGGTATGTCTAAGTCTCAGACCCTTTTCTCTCCCGCGTGACTTCGGCAATATTCTATTATGTTCTGTCTATATCCCACCGAGAGGAAATGCAGCAAAAACAGCCACCTTCATTCCAGGCTGTGTGCGCAGACAATTGCAACGCACCCCAGAAGCGTCTTGTTTAATTGTTGGGGATATTTAACCATTGCAGGCTTGAAGCTGTGTTACCATGATCTAAGCAATATGTGGACTGCAAGACTTGAGGCAACAGAATTCTTCATACATGTTATGGCAACATTAAAGACACTTACACAGCCAAGGCGAAACCCTCACTAGCCAACTCTGACCATAATTTTGTTCATTTAATTCCTACCTAAAAGTCCCTGCTTAAAAGCAGTAAACCACAAGTAAAAACTGTACATGTCTGGGACAATGACGGCATTGAAACTCTGAAAGGTTGCTTTTCTTGTACTGACCGGGATCTCTTTCACAGCTTGGCCTTAGAAGAGGCAACAGACACTATTACAGACTATATTAAATTCTGCAGACTATATCTTAACTCAGAAGAAAATAACTACGTAGCCAAACAACAAACCCAGTAGTTCCAAAGAAATCAAAACGTGCATAGTTCGGAAATGCATTTAAGAGCGGGGACCTCGTGGAAATGAGGAATATTCAGAGAGAACTTAATTATAATTTAATTAAGAACAGGCGGAAAGAGGGAGAGAAATTTGAAACTCACTGCTCTTCAGTGAACTGGGATTCTATGAAACCTATGATGAACATGGCCCCAGCTAAAAAGTCTCTGTGTTGTAAATGAGGTTGAGAAGGCCAATGAACAAAATGACTTTTATGCAAGGTTTGAAACAACTGATTTCTTGCAAGAGCAAAAAGCGGCTCTAGCTACCTGCATCTGACTGTCCAAAAATCACCATCGAGCAGCGTGTAGCACAGAGACTATTCTTACCCACCTGCCCCAGGAAGGCCTCTGGCCTGGACGGCATCTCGGTTCCGGCTGAAATCATGCAGGGACGAGATGGCAGAGGCCTGGTGCCCCATCTATCAGGAGTGTATAGGAAGTCTTTGGACATTCATACCGTTCCTTCCATCTGGAAAAATTCTACTGTTATTCCTGTTCCTAAACAAGCATGCTGCATGGAAAATAACTATTATTAACCATTTGCTTTGACTGTGACTTTATGAAATGTTTTGAGAACCACTTGGTCTTGAATGTTAAAAAGACAGAGGAGATGGTATTTGACCCTAGATGAGCGGGTGATCACAGACCTGTGGTCATTCATGATGAAACCATCTCACAGGTCTCCTTGTATAAATACCTTGGTGTCTTTATTGATAGTTCGCTGACCTGGAGCATGAATGCTGTGGTAGCAGACTACAACAACACCTGCACTTCTTGCGGCGACTCAGAGTTCAGAAGTTTATGGAAGTCTGTTATCATGCGGTCCTTGAGAGCCTAATTAGATATGGCATCACAGCTTGGTTTGGTAACCTCTCTGCAACAGAAGTCCAAACAAGTCCGACTCATGCAGACTGCATGGAAGATAATAGGTGTAGGACAGCATCCATCCTTGCAGTCTACCTATGAACAGGCTGTTGTAAGACAAGCCAACAAGATAATAACTGACCCATCCCCTGTGTTACCCACTGAGAACCGGCTACCGCCATCAGGGAGGAGGGCTAAAGTACCACGTTGTCCCCGACTTAAATTAAAATCTTAAATAGCAACAAATGAAATAAGGAGGAAATCAATATAAAAACAAAACAAAACAGAGCTTTATTCTTACTTGTCTATTGATGATTGACTATTTCCAGCTGTAGTGCCTTTCTGTATTTTTCTCTGTACTATGGGTTTTATGTATTTAACATCGGCGTACGTCTTTCTGTGTTTTTTTAACCGTATGTGTTATTATTATGTCCTTAGAAGTTTCTTGTTCCCTGTAGCGGTGTTAACCTGTCTTTTGTCTTTGTGGGATGTTTCTTATGGATGCAGCAATGTGGGACAATAAAGTGAACCTTGAATCTTGAAAAGTGATTGAGGAAGCTTCACAGCCAAGTTCATTTGGTGCTGTGCAGAAACTGCTGGCGTAATAATGAAGTTACAAGTTGAGGAAGTCTTACTTAAAAAAAAAAAAGAACAAATCTTCAGTATCATGCCCAAATACTATAAATTGGTTGACTGTTTTAATCAATCTTTTAAACAATGGAAAATTTGATGCAGCAAGAAAAAAAAACACGGTATAAATAAATTACAATCCCTGCCAATGTACAATATTACATGGGGGAAATAAAATCCCGACGTTTTTGCATCTGATAATTTTGCTGTGATTTCTTCTTTTTTTTTGCCTTTATTCTAAACCCTCAGGCTATTGCTGCCTAAAATAGCCCTTAACCATTTCTACTGACCGATTTACATGAAAATGTGAGTTTTAGGATAGCATATTTTCCATCTTTTCAGGCAGAAAGCTTTTAGACCAGTTTCAAAAACACCTTTTTCCTGACTGAGGTTTTGTGTGTGTGTGTGTGTGTGTGTGTGTGTGTGTAGGTGATGTTCCAGCCTTGTGTTTGCACGGAAAGATTGTGAAATGCTCTCAAGGGCGCCTTCAAACCCGCCTCCCTGTGCACCGGACCTCGCCCACTTGCAACATTACACCCCTGACCTCTGCGAAAGCCTTGGGAAACACTGGGTATTGATGTCTGAGTGATACCGATTACACAAAGGGATTGGTGAAAAAAATGAGATAAAGCATTTGACAAACTGACACCTACTTTGCCTCTTCACCATAAATAAATAAATAAATAAATAAATAAACTTGCAAAAAATGAAAATAGACCATATTTTTAAATGGACAGCAAAGAGTGCCAAGTTATCCCCCCAAAATATGGAATATTTTATCATTCAAAAAGGTACTGTAAACAGGGTTTTGTAACCGTAGTTTTGTAAACGCTTACATTTATGTTTGCATCTGTACGCTTAGTTTTGTGGACTTGTACATTTTGTTTTCTGCCTGCAAACTGTTTTGCAAGTCTGTACATTTAGACACAGGCATGCAAGCCCACTTTCACAAATTGTGTAGCAAAAACACTCACGGACTTATGACAGGTGTACTACTTGGTAACGTCACAAAAGAAACAGGCTAGCCGCAAGGGAGACAGGGTGGGATCTCTGGCTTCTGACCAACCAGTGTCTTTGGAATCACTACGCACAACACAGTTGGCTAGTCAACACTGCCAGTCAACCCTGACCGTGCTCAGTCAACTCATCCAACCATGAAAGATGGACTCCGCCAGAAGGGAGGAGGTAGTCCTATCCAGAATAAGGTTTGATCAAACTTGTTTAAATAAGACTCTATTTGTAATGGGAAAAATAAACCCAGAAGTATGTGCGCACTGTAATATGACTGAAAATGCGGAACATGTAATAATGCACTGTAACAAATATATTGAAGAAAGGTTAAGGTTGCAATAAAGGGTGAGAGAGGCTGAACGAGGATGTGATTTGGAAGGGATATTAGGAACAAATGGTGATAAGCTGTGGGAAACACAGAGAAGGGTAGTAGATTTCTTAATAAACACCAAATTATTTTTAATAGAATATAGTTTTTTTTTAATTATTGTATTGACTTATAACGTAAACTAGATCCTGTCCTACATACTCCGGTACAGTAGGTAGCAGTATAAATCTTAAAGTTGGCATAGCAATCCGCAAAAAAAAAAACACAAAGAAGAAGAAAAGACGATGGATTCCGCCAGGCCTTCCCAGGTATAACATAGGCCGTGTTGTAGGTTTATAACCCCCTTGAAAGATCTAATTAATATTCATCTGTTTGTGCTATGACTGGTTGAGTACGAATACTATCATCACACAGAAGAGACGGAGGGTGATTGCTCATAGCGGTCATGGCAGATTTAAAAATCTCACGTGTATCGATAGCTAACAGCCGTCGGCGTCAGAAGGGAATGCAGCATGGGTTTGGGTCTCTCTCTCTCTCTCTCTCTCTCTCACACACACTTTCTCTCTCTCTATCAACAGAACAGACCCACCGTCTCTTCTGTATGACGACAGTATTCATGCTCAACCAATCAGAGCACAGACAGATGAATATTAATTAGCTCTGTCAAGGGGGTTATAAACCGATAACATGGCTGATGTTATAGCTCGGCCTTTGCTACTGCCTACCAATATGTAAACAAGACACATAAACTGGGGTGTTCTTGTGCCCAATGCAACATTAACTTTTCTGGAAAGGTAATACAAAAAAAGTTTTAAACAAAATGTTAGCTGGAGAGAGATACAGACACCTCTGCTGTGGTACATCAGGCTGTTTTTTTTTTTATTCCCTCCCCCCATTTTTTCTCCCCAATTGTACCCCGGCCAATTACCCCCCTCTTCCGAGCCGTCCCGGTCGCTGCTCCACCCCCTCTGCTGATCCGGGGAAGGGCTGCAGACTAAGTGAGCTTGCAAGCCTGCGTTTAAATGCACAGACTTGCAAAACGGAGTTTACATGCTGCAAACAAACTGACAAGTCTACAAAACTAAACATACAGATACAAACTTCAATGCACAAGCTTGCAAAAACTACGGTTGCAGATAAACATAAATGTACAAGTTTACAACACTACAGTTGCAGATACCAAACCCTGTTTTTAAGTACACCCTTTTGAATGATATGATATTTCATATCAAGTTTTTGGATATATCTTAATTTCATGATGAATTTAGTAGTTGGGTGAAAGGTAGGCTGTAAAGTACTGTGGTACTTAAAACTGCCTGCTCAAACCATCGCAGACAAGTTTCTGAGAGGGTAGTCACGATGACCTGTTGACCCCCACTGATGGACACACACACACAAACACACACTAACGCCACAGCCAAAAGGGCTGACCTCTTTACGCTGATTAACATTCCATTTGGGAGGGAGGAGGGGGAGGTGGGTCGAGAGGAGGTGACCAGACATTCCTCTCAGAGACACTTTCCCCTCACCTCCCTGCCCCCTACTTATCCTCCTCTTTCTGCCTCAACGCAGCGTGTCTCTTCTGTTACTCACCCCATCTCTTTCTCTCTTATTACTTCTACCTTCTCCTTTTCTCTGCAAGGCTTTCCCTTAGGTGTCTCCTTTTCCACCTCCATTTCTCCTTTTTTTCCATCTCTTGTGGGAAGGTTAGCGTGAGCATGTGTGTGTGTGTGTACACATGTGTATGTTGGTCATAATACGCGAGCTGGGGCAGGCCCAGAGCTCAGCTTGCAGGCTTACCAGATCTTGACTGATGCTCTACATAGGAGTGAGAATGTGTGCGCACACACACACACACACACACACACACACACACACACACACACACACACACACACACACAAAGATCAACTTTGAAGAGCCCTAAACAAATGTACGTTATTTGCATGTAGAATCTACAAGCAAATAATGTACACCAGGGTTCGAAATTTGTTGTTTTTAGGGCCTTGGATGACGCCTAATTTTACCAGGGCACCAAGGCAAATAGCCAGGGCACCAAAGGCAACCGAGAAATCCAAGCCCACAACACCACTGCGCAAATAAATACCACAAGAAAATATTACAAGATTGATTTCAGAGGTTTCTTGAACATGTTATGATCGACCGGAATATGGTAACGTTATGCATGCAACTTATCTCCAAACTCACCTGTTAGAGCTGCTTAGCTAGCTAGCTAACGTAACATTAGACCATGCGCTACACCCCTACACCGCCGCCTGCCAACCCAGCAGTGGCGCTGGGCAATGGCAAATGAGCACACAGGGTCAGGGGTTGCGAGTGATTTAATTGAAATGGGAGGAACGTGGGGGCACTTTCGCACAGACACAGTCACACAGCAGAAAATTGGCTTGAAACCGGTTACAATGAGGAAAAAATAAAAACGCTACGAAAGGCACAGTGGCAACGCTGCCTTTACAACTAGTGCTTTCTACAAGGGCATTAATGCTAAACGGGAGGGCTTTCACGGCAACTGCCGTGGGGAGTTTCGAACGCTGATGTACACTGTAGATTCTGTCTCTCTCGCTCTCTCTGGCTCGCTCTCTTAGAATAACAGGTGGAAAATGAAAATAGCACAAAATGGCATTCCATTAAGTTCTGCGGAGCTACAATACTTTATTAAGACCTGTCGTGTGTGATGCAGGTCTCCACACATCGTCATATTGTGTGTGCATGCATGCTTATGTATTTCTGTGTTTGAGAGAGCCATTTTTTTGGATTTCTCCCCTTTTTTCTCTCCAATTGTACCCATCCAATTACCCCACTCTTCAGAGCCACCCCGGTCGCTACTCCACCCACTCTGCCGATCCAGGGAGGGCTGCAAACTACCACGTCTCCTCCGATACATGTGGAGTCGCCAGCCGCTTCTTTTCACCTGACAGTGAGGAGTTTTGTCAGGGGGACGTAGCGCGTGGGAGGATCACGCTATCCCCCCCCCCCCCAAACAGGTGCCCTGACCGACCAGTGGAGGCGCTAGTGCAGCGACCAGGACACATACCCACATCCAGCTTCCCACCCGCAGACATGGCCATATGTGTCTGTACCGACGTCCGACCAAGCCGGAGATAACATGGGGATTTGAACCGGTGAGCCCCGTGTTGGTCGGCAACAGAATAGACCACTGTGCTACCTGGATGAGAGAGCCGTCTTTACATCACCCTATAATTGTTTCCACATCAGTCTAGTTTTTGTCTTGGTGTCAGATGGCTCCATTCCTCAGCTCTGCTATCTCTTTTCTCCCCACTCTGCAAAAAGGTGATTTTGAGGTGAGTTTCATTCCAAAATGAGATATCTTATTTATAATGCGGGGGGGGGGGCAGCTATTCCAGAGAAATGATTGAGAGAACGAAATTAAAAACAAGCTGTCGCACTTTTCCCAAGGATAACAGGGTACAAAAAACACTCGGTTGACAAAATGCCTTTATATACTGGGGAGAGTTTGTGTTTCGGAGCTGTTGAAAGATTGACATCAGGTTTGCGTTTCCTCATTCATTTCCCCCGGAAAATGAGAAGCAGTGTTTTTGAAAATACATCTCTTCAATTCCTTCCGACGGACCATAAACTAATGAATACTGGGTGAGGCAAGAATAATAAAATGAATACCAATACAAAAAAAAACCCCAAAAACAAGAAAAAGCATTTTCTTTTCTCGTAATTAGCCTTTACTTAAAATTAGGTATAATTTGGCTGAATGCAGGGCAAGCTGTTGCACTCACTCACACACACACACAAACATACGTTTTAATCAATAAGAATAAAATTCTAGAGGGGCGTCTGGGTGGCGCAGCAGTCTATTCCATTGCCTACCAACACGGGGATCGCCGGTTCAAATCCCCGTCTTACCTCCTGCTCGGTCGGGTGTCCCTACAGACATAATTGGCCGTGCCTGCGGGTGGGAAGCCGGACGTGGGTATGTGTCCTGGTCGCTGCACTAGCACCTCCTCTGGTCGGTCGGGGCGCCTGTTCAGGGGGGAGGGGGAACTGGGGGGAATGGCGTGATCCTTCCACGTGCTACATCCCCCTGGCGAAACCCCCCACTTTCAGGTGAAAAGAAGCAGCTGGCGACTCCACATGTATCAGAGGAGGCTTGTTGTAGTCTGCAAACCTCCCCAGCTCAGCAGAGGGGGTGGAAGAGTGGGGTAATTGGCCGGATACAATTGGGGAGCAAAAGGGGGCAAAAAAAAGAAAAGAAAAAGATTCTAGCATTCATATGGAGGGTTTATAACCACAACAGCAAGCTGTACACAAAGGATATGACCATGACAGTCTCAGCTACGACTCATGTCTTCAAGTATGGCCAGATAATCTGTGGTATCATGGGAGGATGAGCAGATGGAAAGAGACAAAAGAAGGATGAAAAGACGCTGCACTCAAGCTACAAAGGGGCCAGGTGTGTGAGACACACCTGCCCGAGATGCGCGGCAACAAATTGGGCACTCAAGTCTTACAAGACCGTGCAAGTGCACAGTTTATACGCAGCGTTTGGCCACCCACAAACACACATACACACACACACACACACTACTGCAAGCGACAACGAAAACACGGTGCACATGAATTTGAGCGTGGGATTTTCTCGCTCTGCCTCCATGTGGCAGGCCTGTCTGTGTGCGTGTTTGTGCATTTAAGCGTGCGCCGGGCTCCAGCTGAGAGGAGACGCAATAGCAATTCCCGCTGACCTGAAAACTAGCTCGCCGGCCACCTCCACATAAAGAGGAACGGAAAGAGAGGGAGAACGTCAGCGAGCGCGGGGGACAGGGGGAAATACAGCGGGGAGGGGGATGCATGCGGAAACACCGAGGAGGAGCCGCGGTTTAAGGAGAGACCGACGTATGGCGACGCACAAATGCACATGCGCTTGCTCTCACAGAAACACGCCCAGGTGCAACGAAGGGATTAGGAGGGGGGGGGGGCGGGGGACGGGACTGAACGCCCCTTTGTCAGCAGACGAGGAGAGAATGAAGGGCGAGAAGAGAAGAAGGAAAAGGGAAGCAGGAAGAGATAGACAGAACAAGGAAGGGATCGTTTATGCAGTTTCAACACACACACACACACACACACACACACACACACACACACACACACACACACACACACACACACACACACACACACACCCACCCAACTGAAAAAAGTGAAAAGGGCTGGCTGTGTCCGCGCGCGCACACGTGTGTTTGTGTGTCTGCGCGTGTGCGCGAGCGCGTCCCACTTTGCTTTTGTGACTCCCGAGGTCCCCCGCGGTCAAGAGCGGATCCTCTTTCCCTCCCGTGCACTCCTTCTTTTCATATACTCATTCTCCTCTTTTATTTTTTCATACACTCCTCCTTCGCCCTCCCTCTCTTGTAGCGGCGGCTGAATGGCCCCCTCTCTCCGATGAGTGACTGCTGAATGAAGTTACTCTTTGAAGTCAAGAGTCACGGTAAGGCCGGTCAAGCGTGAAGAGACGTCGGACAAAAGACGGCGGAGAGAAACAGAGGGAGGGAGGGAGGGAGGAAAAGGGAGGGAGAGACAGAGAAAAAGAGGAAGACATAAAAAGGGAGGGGGCATATATTAAAAAAAAAGCAACGTCGATTTTCAACAGCGTACAGGGAAGGGAGTGTGAGAGAGCGTGCTCTGCATCTTTGCATGGGCGCCCGATAGCATTTGCATTGCACAGCATTCAAAACGCCGGCGACGTTGCGAGCAGGAAGTAAAACACGGCCACGGTCGAGTGACGCGTCTCTGCAGCAGGCCTGCACGGGGCCAGACCCGGAGGCTTAGGTCTCATGGAGACCCACATTCCTCTGACAGGTGTCTGCCACCACCGTGGCTGTGTGTTCGCGCCGACGAGCTGCTTGTGCGGCACGATTCACCCGGCTAGTCATACAATTAACCTCGCGCGCAGGAGCATCCTGTGGACCGTCACCTCACGACTCGGCCAAAGGGAAAAAAAACACTGAGAGGGCAGGCGACATGATGCTCCAGAGTGATTATGGGTTAAGCACATGTTTGGCGGGAGACAATGTACCCCCCAGGTGGACCCTTTCCCGCCGATCATTAACCCACATATTGTCAAAGGACTGCCAAAGAAGTACTAGGCAACCTTACAGGCGCAGGGCCACTTCTCAAATCACTCGTCCCTATGGACGCACTTTTAACCAAATTCTGTCGCGATAAGCATGTCTGTGTCCCGTCTGTTGCCGTTACGACTAATTACGGTTGGCCTGCAACATGCTAATATGCACAAACACTACAAATGAGTTACACTTTAGTTCATAATTGACTATCATTTTCATATTTGCATTCTCTTCGTCTCCCTACTCCTTGCACACACAGCATTGCAAATTGTCTTATGGCTGAGCTAATGCATGTGAGCAACCAACCAAAACAAATTATGTGTATGTGCAAAAAAAAAGTTTTTAATACTTATGGGACTTTGATAATGATAATGTGATAATAACGTGGCACTCTTCTTGTTCCCTGTTGGGATACTCTCCATAGGCGTTTCTCCCATCTAGGAAATTCAAAACACAGGGAGGGTAAGTTACAGAACAGAACACGCCAATCCATAATGGCATGGATCACCAAGTCTTGCTCAAGGATACTTCAGAAACTTGCAGATTTTTTTGGGGGGGGATTTTGATATACTTTAATGATCCCTGTAGGGAAATTATGCTCAAAATTACAGGTTAAATGAAATTGAACCTATCCTAGCTGTGTAGCTAGGAGCAGTGGGCAGCTGCCGTGCAGCACCCGGGGACCAACTCCAGTTGGTCTTGCCATGCCTCGGTCAGGGGCACAGACAGCAGTATTAACCCTAACATCCATGTCTTTTTGATGGTGGGGGAAACCGGAGCACTCGGAGAAAACCCACAGCAGACACGGGGAGAACATGCAAACTCCACACGACAACCCCGTGGTTTGAACCCAGGACCTTCTTGCTGTGAGGCAGCAGTGCTAACCACTGCACCACCATGCTGCCAGATCGCCTCGAAGCTAGAGTTGTCTGATGAAAGATCTTACCACATGACACTGTGGCCCAAAAATAAAAATCTAGACTTTAATAACCTGTGAGCCAAAAAACACACTGAGGTTGGATCGAGTGAATGGGGAACAAGTGTCTTGACTTGTGTGTTTGAGCCCTGCTAATCCATTTGTTCCTCTGAGCAAACAGAAGCTCTCTTGATTGGAAACCCTACGGCGCCTCAGTCGGAGTTTTCTGGACTTCCTGTTCATATGAAACACTTTATCAGCTAACCTCCGTGCTTGTTACGAACAGCTAGGGCAAAATTTGAAATATTATATATGCAGCTAAATGTCCTAACAGAGTGTCTTCTGGCATACAGGCTCTTGAAAATTATCCAATTACCTTGTCTCTTCTTTTGAAAGGTACTTTCAAATTCTTTTCATCTTCAAGTCCTGGGCCTGTCCTTCAAATCAAGTTTCAGGTTTTGGGGCATTTGGCTGATGCTCTTAACAAGAACAACTTACAATAGCCATGTTTCCATCCAGATGTTTGTCGGTTAAGAGTTGAAAAAAATCAAATGCGAATCAGCTGCCCTTACATTAGCTGGTTCACACCAAGGAAACCATTTCCCCATATGCAGGATTATATCATCAATAACACTGAAGAGGAAAAAGGGAAGGATGTTTGAAAAAATGCTCATCGTAAAAAATGCAAAGAATACACAGTCAACTTCCTTTACTGTATAAACTCTTCATGGACAACTTTTCCACGTTGAGCATAAATATATAAATACGACAAACTGGGACACAGATAGACACTACACACTGGGAATCAAACCCAGGAATGTCCTATACTGTGACAAGACAGCCTGACTTCTGGGCCAGGTGTACAATTCCTAAACATTTCCAGGGAGGAAAAAAAAAAACAGCAGGAGAAAGATTTAAGGAACTACATAGTCTGTGAAAGTAATACTGAAATCACATTTACAACTACTATGTGGTTCCTCTTTTGACTCATAACAGGCAGGGGCTGGGTTCTCACAGGATCCCTACACCCACCTAGACCCCAACCCTACCCCAACATGCATTTTCTGTCTACGCACCTGAAGTGCACAGCAGTCAGAAAGGAAAGGAAGAGCATGGGAGAGAGAGAGAAAGTGAGAGAGTGAGCGAGCGAGAAAGACCATGCCGCACCCCTCCCGTGTTTATCTCAATCTCACATCAGATCAGATCACTGGCGGATATAAGCACTTCCTGACCCAACACTTCCTCTCTCTGGAGGAAGCTGACACGCGCTGGGAACCGAAAACGACAAGGGTGGGATGGGGGATGGGGGGGGGTTATGGGATAAAGAAGCAGAACTTTCTGACAGAGTAAAAGAATACAGAAGTGAGAAAGGAGAAAGAGAGAGAGACATGGGGGGGAAGATCATCAGGGGAGGGCGCTGAGAGAAACAGACTGAGAAAATTAGAAAGAGAGAGAAATGGAGATACGGGGGGGGGGGGCTAGATGCCCATGCCCTAGATCTATACACAGGGTGATAGGAGAGAAAGAGAAAGAGAGAGAGAGCGCTAGCTTTACCACCGCTACTGGCTCATTACACGAAGAGGCGAAAATAAAACCAATTTTACACATTTAAAATATGTCATTCGTTCACCATTTAGCCTACTTACGAGAGGCAAAAGTACATAACACTACTCATTAAATAGCTGTTGAGTTATACCTTATAGTCCTTGACTTTCCAGTTAAACCCTCTCTTTCCCACATAAATCAGAATTTAACTTCACTGACTCACTCGCACTCCGCTCTTAAGGATCTTGCCATAATTCTTTCTGACCTTGATGCCCCTTTGTGAAAGAAATGAAAATAAAATAAAATGGGAGCGAAAGCGTTCGACCTGGAGAAACTTTACTGCTGTTGTCACCCATTCACATCGTCTCAGAGAGTGGGTTGGCTCAGGGTGTGCATTCACCTGCTGAAACTGGAATAAATCTAGCCTATTAATGAAAATACCTTGCTGAATTATAATCATCGTACTTTTTAGATAATTCAAACTCTAACTGTATTCACTAAAACTGTAATTTTACTGGTAATTTAATCAAGTAAAAGAAATATTAATAGTAATTAACCTAACTCTGATCACCACTGGCATTAATTCAACAGGGTAATTCTCCAGGAAGGCCTTTTTTTCTTATTCCCCCCCCCCCAATTGTACTTGGCCAAATACCCCACTCTTCCAAGCTGTCGCGATCGCCGCTCCACCCCCTCTGCCGATCCGGGGAGGGCTGCAGACTGCCACATGCCTCCTCCAATACACGTGAGGTCGCCAGCTGCTTCTTTTCACCTGACAGAGAGGAGTTTCGCCGGGGGGACGTAGCACGTGGGAGGATCAAGCTACTCCCACCAGTTCCCCCTCCTCCCCGAACAGGCGCCTCGACCGACCAGAGGAGGCTCAAGTGCAGCGACCGGGACACATACCCAAATCCGGCCTCCCGCCCGCAGACGCAGCCAATTGTGTCTGTAGGGACGCCCGAGCAAGCCGGAGGTAACACGGGGAGTTGAACCGGCAATCCCCGTGTTGGTAGGCAATGGAATAGACCAACACACTACCCGGACGCCCCCCGAGAAGGCCTTTTTTAACCAATTCAGTTCAGCTTCAACGTCAGCCTATAACGAGATTTCCAGATGAGGTGACTTATTTATTTAACCCTTGTTTAACCTAGCCAGTTGACTGAGAACTCTTCTCTTAAAGTTGGAGGGGGGTGGTTTTGGGTGCGTGTGTGTGTGTGCTAGAGAAATAGTAGGGAGGAGGGGTAGGAGTATAACCTAAAGCGACAGCATTCCTGTGTGTTGTTTAACAAGAGTCACAGAGGACCTGCTTTCTCACACACACACACACACACAGCTGCCCCAACATACCCTGCGGACTTGTGAACACTGGTCACACAGGTCACGCATATGCACGTCACACACCGATACATGCAATGCTCGCTTGAATGCATAGAGAGATAGGACAGTGACACGCGTACACGTACACACACACACACACCCACACACACACACACACACAGTGTGCACAGCTTCAAAAGGAACAACTTTGGTGATCTACAGCTTTGCCCTGGAGCAAAGCTGACAAAGCAAGTGTAGCAGAAAGACGAATCTCTGTCTTTCTCCTTCACTCTGTCTCTCAATGAATGGCATCAGTAGTTTTGCTCTCATGGCGGGATACAGTTTTTCCGTGCCCGTCAAAACGCATGCACACTTGCACACACGCACACACACACACAGGATTGATGTATTGGGATGGAATGATCAAGAAAACATGCGGAGCAACGATGGGAAAAAGAGGGTAAGGCAGAGAAGGACGCAGAGACAACACCATCATTCATTCATTCTCTTCATGGGGATTCAGTAAAAGTTACCCTGTGTGTGTGTGTGTGTGTGTGTGTGTGTGTGTGTGTGTGTGTGTGTGTGTGTGCGCGCGCGTTTAGCCAAAGAGGAGACAATTCCAATCAGTCAAAACTCCGCCCCCTAATTCAAAGAGGCAGTCTGAGATTTGCATTTTTCCCACAATTCAATTAACACGCTTGTCAGCCTCTTCTCGCCGTTCACATGCCTCCAACTTGCAATCTCTCTCTCTCGTGCACACACACACACACACACACACACACACACACACACACACACACACACACACACACACACACACACAGTGAATTAATGAATAGGCCTCGATTTGTTTATTCATAAACACACATGCATGCAGAAAACGAATGCATTTAGTTGTTCCCGAATAAATAAATGAGAGGACTTAAGACCGGGTGACTCGGGAAAGCTCCGAGGTCACATCCTGTCTGGGCTTGTCACATCCTGAGACTTGACAGCACAGCGCAGTTAATGGATGCAGAGAAAAACTGTCCCAGGGGAGCGCTCTCCGTCTCTCTCTTTAACTCTCTCTCTCTCACTCATTCTCTCTCTCTGAGAAAAGAGAGGAGAGATGAGGGGAGGAGGGAGGGAGGGAGGGAGGGAGAAGGCAGGCAGAGCCATCAGAGAACATGGCACCGTGGGGGGGCCAGCCGAGACAACATTAGAGGAGACACCAAGGGCCAGTATGAGGCAAGAGATGCCCAGCACACAGTGAGAGACGAGGCCAAACCCAATTTAGAAAGCAGCAACTAGCTTACAGACGCGCTGACTTTGCCGATGGGGTCGGCTAATGACGGCCGCTAACTCCTCGTCTGATTAATAGCCTGTAATCCCATTCTTATGGCTGGAACACCGTAGCATTCCATAGCGCAACTCATTAACCACCATAGAAATGCCCGCTAATCAGTCGGCCGTTTTTGGCTAGACGGGCTAATGCTAGGCTAGGCTAATCAATAGGCAGTAATCCTGTTGGCGGAGCCACTGTAGCGTAGCGCCCCTCATTACCAGCCATGGAAATGTCCGCTAATCATTCACCGCATGGCTATTTGTCCCCTCATGGCTTAGGAATCCCCTTTTATTTTTTTAAGGGGGGGGGTGCATTTGACAGTCGGCAGCAGAGGGTGGAGGAGACGGAGTGACACTGAGAGTCACAGAGGCTGTGTAATGATTAAACACATCACTCTTCCTTCCTATCCTGCCCCTTCTCCGCCAGTCCTCTTTGTTGCGGCAACAGCTGGATCAGTCTAGACAGGTTTTGCTCTGCGAGGGCGTCGTTCAAGTTTTTATCAATCAATGAAAAACCCACACCAATCCATAATGGCAAATCAATATTAAAGGCTGCTGGCCGCATTGAAATCAGCCGCTAACAGACCACCAAGAGAAATGCTTGGCGCTCCAGAGACCTTCATTCACTCCTCAATCGTCTGCCTCACAGTGGGTCAGGGAGGGGAACGGCTCATGTGAATAAATAACAGCAACCGGATCGATTCAACTTCACCACACCGATTCACAATGGTGACTAACCTTGTGCGATTATGGCAAAAAATAACAGTCCCAATGACTTTGCTAGTTATTGTGATCATGATTCACATCATGATTCGTGATTAATCATGATTCACAACATGATTCATGATTCATGATCACAATATTGCTAAATATTGTGATCATGAATAATGATTATTAGTCTTGGTTTCACTAAACAAGAATACTTAATTGCACATTTGCAACTCATAACATGGGGCCTACCTTCTTTCACTTTGTCGCCACATTTTTCTAAAAACACTATGTTTGGGCTTCTCTCTTTCCGACCCATTACTGCTGACTTCTTTTGTTTCGGTCACATGGGTGCGTGTTGCACGTACAGGTTGTAATTGGCCAAGCGTAATAGAAGTGCTTGATTTAACACCCAGGGACTTGGATATGCACTGAAAATATGATTTAAATAAATCAATACTGCCAAATTAAATTATTACCAACTGTGGAAACATGAAACTCCGATCAAGGAAAGCTGAATCAGTTCATCTGGACACGACGTTTATTGGAAGAAACATTTCATCACTCATCTAAGTGACCTCTTCAGTCTCAACTGACTGCAGGTATCCCCACCCTTATAAACAATACAGTGGCATAACGACCGAGACCAACGATCGGTTTCATATGCAAAATGTCATGGCCAGTTTCAATGGCATATGCATAAAGACATAAAACTCTGATACTACAAGGCACTCGGTATCAACAAACCGTTTTAACACAGGTTTTGTTAGCAGTTGGTCAGCAGTTTCTCAGAAGCAACGGGCTGATTTCACCCGGGGCCTTGCGCTTTCTCTGATCCCATTCAAATGAACTGTCGTGTTCATGGATACAAACTTGACTGCCACAAACAGGCAAAACACAGGCAATAGTGGCATGGAGTTCAAGTTAAAGCCGAAGTCTGGTATTTTTTACCCCATTAATAAACGGTTGTTTTAACCATCTGCAGTATGGACCGTGGAGTCAGGTAACTAGCATCCTGACCATGGTTACTCTCCTTATACTGCTTATGAAGTGTTTGATGGCATAGCACAAACTCTAGTGCAGTGAAAAACAAGTTCATACTAACGCAGGAGAAAGGACTGAAATGCGATGACGACGCAGCAAGGCTTCTGTTGGATGGGTAATCTACCAATTCTACAATGAATACTACAATACAACAGTGCTCCCATATAGTTTGACGTAGTTTGTACTGCATTAGATTGCCTGCGATAGCTTTGGTCCAAGGGTGCCATTTGTACAGTTGTGGAAACTGTTGACTGATGGGCGACAATCGACAATGCAAAATCTCGATGTAGTTCTTCCTGCCAGAGGGTGAGCCAGATCAGGGAAATCACGGATTTCGGCTTTAAGGATTGGGCTGATTATGCCTTTGTAGCTGCGCAACCGAACTCTCAGGACTTTCTTTAGGTCCAAAGCCAGGTTTTTGAGGCGAAATCTGGCTTATGGGTTATGGTGACCTGAAGGGGAACGTCAGATGACTGCTTGTTGTCGATGTGGGGTGGAGTCGGGTTGGGGGCGGGGGGGGGGGGGGTTAAAGCTCGGCAAAGTTCCGGAGGAGACAACACAGAGGCGATAACAGCGATGAAAAGTAACGAAGTGAAAATACTTCGTTATAGTAGTCGAGTATTTTTTGGGGCATATCTGTACAATACTTTGAGTGTTTCAATATTTGGCAGCTTTTATTTTGAAGTCACAATATTTTCCCAGCAAAATGTCTACTTTTACTCTGATACAATTTTACTTAACACTGTAATTACTGGTTACATTGCGTGTGTGTGTGTGTGTGTGTGTGTGTGTGAGTGTGTGTATATTTAGAAACTGGTGGTGTCGAGAGAAAGATATCAAGCGATTAATTCAGTAGAGGAACTCGCTCGACAAATACGGTGCGGTCTGAGCAGCAAGCTGTTTGGGTGAATTAAAGGATACCGCTGTCTTATTAGCCAATTGAGTTAAACAAATGCACGTGTAACTTACTGTAATGGGTTCACACAAGTCCTTACTCGCAAGCTAATTTGAGTTTCGCATTTGCGGCTTACGTAAAATGACCTAAGGACGTGTGTGACAGAACCAGTTCTGTCTCTGGCATGTCAAAGCGTACCAGCGACGACAGCCTGGGTCTTTTAACTGTTCCAGAGTCCAGCTTAAAAACACAAAGGGTGACCGAGCCCTTGCAGTCCTGACTCTGTTGCTGCTTTTAAAGCTGGTCTTACAACTCACTATTACACAATGGCTTTTCCCAATAACTGAGAGGCTATATTTCCTTGGTTCATGAGCTTTCGGTTTCATCTCGTTTATTGGGTTTTTTTCTTGTATGTGTGTAAGCACATACTGAGCACTTTATGCTTATACCATATTAACATATATACAGAAATCATGTGCTATGCAATGCATTATTTACCAATAGGGTCAAAATATGAGTGTGTGAGGGTTAGGTCCACGATGTGAAGAGATGTTAGGTTTTATTATGCGAGGTTTTTTCCCCCAATCAGAATTAACTTTATGAAGCTCAGAACAATCATTAAAATAAAAATGAAAATAATGATGATAAAAATATCAATCTGGCTGCTTTTTCTGGATTTTGTTTGTACTTTTTGTGGACTTTTCCCCCTTTTTCTCCCCAATTGTACCCGGCCAATTACACCACTCTTCTGAGCTGTCCCGGTCACTGCTCCACCCCCTCTGCTGATCCGGGGAGGGCTGAAGACTACCACATGCCTCCTCCTATACGTACATGTCGAGTTGCCAGCCGCTTCTTTTCACCTGACAGGCAGGAGTTTTGCCAGGGGAACGTAGTGCGTGGGAGGATCACGCTGTTCCCCCCAGTCCCCCCCCCGAACAGACGCCCTGACCGACCAGAGGAGGCGCTAGTGCAGCGACCAGGACACATAACCACATCTGTCTCCCCACCTGCAGACACGGCCAATTGTGTTTGTAGGGACGCCCGACTAAGCTGGAGGTAACATGGGGATTCGAACCGGCGATCCCCGTGTTGGTAGGCAACGGAATAGACCGCTACGCTACCCGGACGCCGCCTCAAGTTATATTTCTTACGGGTGACTTTCCTTTTTACAAAAATTATTTTCCCCTTAAGTATATTTACTTTTACTCAAATACGGAGTTTGGGTACTCTTTCCATCTCTGGGGGAGAGATATCTCATGTGTGCATCTGTTTGGAGGTGCGCCACACCTTCATCATCTTATTGACATGATAACCTTCTTCACTTGAAATAGAAGACCTGGACAAAGTTCTCTTGCAGGAATAATGTGCAGGACTTCATTAGGTATGGGTTTATTGCTGGATGCAGAGATAGGATTTGAGCTGGTTTATGGTTACGGAAGGGCGTAGGTGAGGTTGCAAGAGAAGACAATGGAAAGATCCCCGCGATTACAAATGGGTGTGTGTGAGTGTTTGCATATACAAGTTAACAGGGTCAACATAAGGCAAGTGAGGCAACAGTCATCAACACTGCGTGTACATGACAAAGAGAGGAAAGGCTGCTTTCAAGTAAGCCAAACTGTTTTTTTCCATCTGTGACGTGGATTTGAGCCAGGTGACAAGGTGCTGAATAACCGTCTGGAAGAATGTAGGGATGTTAGCGGAATATCAGAACACGCTGAAGCCGTTTGGCGGGATGAGGGGAAGTAACCAGCTTTGGAGCGCCTCCCCGCCAGTGCTTAAACCCGACTAATCTGATTGGATTAACACACACACCGACCTGACTGACTACACATGGCCTAGCCGCACACATGGCCACGCATGCTCACGGATGTAAAAAGTACACACACAGACAGATAGACACACAAAAATAGCATGTATGTCAGCCAGCCTGGGCTGTCTCTTCAGCTTCCTATTGCGACATTCAGACTGCAAGCCTTAGTGCTCAATTCGGATTTATCGCTCAGATCGGATTGTTTTTGTTTGCCTGTTCATATTATTTTTCAAATGCGGCCAATATCGGGCTCCAGTGTGAACTGGTCACGGTCTTGAACTGACCCGCATGGGCAAAAGAACAATAACAAAGACATCACACGCAGCACGCCATCGTATGGAAGTAAACACAGAGGCCGCTGAAGTCAGCATTTACAGTTTCATTTGTAGGCTGATGTGCAGCAGATGCCAGCGAATTCGTGAGCAGATGATAACGAGGACGAGGATGAAGAGGAAGAGAGCCAAATTTTCAATTCTGTCTTTTTGTGGTGCAATGGCTGCTACTTCTGTACGGAGGTCTGTGTGGACGTGGCGTTGGAGTCAGGAGTGGTGGAAACGGGACGTGAATGGCTTCACAGAAACACATTTCATCCAAAATTTCAGGATAGTCAAGGCCGACTTAACGACACCCGTCAGCGCCTCTCCACAAGACTGCCATGGCAAGACGCTTAGCTGAGGTGACCCATCTCCCTGAGGAAGCGCGTAGCAGCTGGGTTGTACTGGCTGGCAACAGGGGCGGACGACCGGACATTTCGACACGACTGTTCAGTCTGATGTCGCATTGCATCGCACTGATTTGTGCGTTCACACTGCTTAGAAAAACTCTGCTCTGTGCCATATGTTTAGGCGAAAAAGTAACAGATTTGGGCCACTTTTGCCTGCAGCCTGAACGTAGCCTAAAACTCAGCCGGATTCTATATTTGGCTGGCCCGGCTGATGGCATCATGCTGAGCTTCCACATGCACGCGCGTCCTCCGTTGCGCTGCATACACCAACATGCAAACCGAACACACAGGCATCTAAACAGCAGTGATTTGTGCTGTGAATCTAAAACAGACCTACTGAAAGAGGAGTAATGCCCAGAGCTTGACAACCGTGCTAATTGCCTACTCTTCCCCCCAACAACGCCCCCCCAGCAATGAAACGAAACGTTTTTACCCATCCACCATTACAATCAAACCCCAACGCCCCCCCTTACCCCACACTCACCCTCTCATGCTAACCTTCATCACCTCTCCATCTCCTCTTCCCTCGCCTCCTATCTCCACCTCCTCATCCCAACAACACTGACCCAACCCCCTCCCCCGACCAACTCATCCATCTCTCCCCATATTGCTCATACATGTAATCATTCATTAGAACCAAGGCAGTTGTCCATTAGGCAAAGCAGCCATTTTGGAAATTGCAGCAAATCTTCCATGAAAAGACATTTCCTCTAATGCAGTAGTCACGCTCGGAGGGAGGGAGAGAGGGATGGCAAAGGGGAGAATGAGAGATGGGATGGGAAAGAAGGACAGAGGAGGAGGAGGAGGAGGAAAGAGAGCCTCTGGCCATAAAGCCACTATGCGGAAAGCAAGCCTGCTGTTTGATTAGAGAATGACACCATCATGGAGTGAAGGAAGGAAGGAAAAATGGAAGAGGGAGGGGGCACTGTTTCAGAGGAAAGTGGAGGGGATGAAGAGGAGGTGGGAGGGCGAATAAGGGGAGGGAAAAAGAGAGAGAGAGAGAGAGAGAGAGAGAGAGAGAGAGAGAGAGAGAGAGAGAGAGAGAGAGAGAAATCAAGAATGATTTGAGAGGGCTGAGAAGGAGGCGGTAAAATTAGCCCCATCACTTCACTTCACTAAACATTCTATGACACACAGGGATTAAAGAAAGGGGTGCACGCACGCGCACACACACACACACACACGACAGATGGCGTCCATCGATCTGAAAGTGTGGTTCTAAATTGAGGAAAGTGATAGGCATCTCCTTAACCAATTAGATGCTTCATATCCAAGGCGTCATGTCAGTTTCTGTCTCACACAACTTGTTAGCTTTGATGCTGATTCGCCCGTGTCTATTAGGTTACACGCCAGTGTGTCCCAGTGAACTATTGAAGAACATTTAAACTGAGATGAGAGGTGGAAAATGACAAAACCAATCCAGCTGGCACTTTTTGTTAGTTTGTCTGTTCTCCTTCTGAAAGGGGCATCTATTTAGAGATGTTTTGCGTCATCTCCGAAGAAAGATCTGTTTCGACACTAACAACCGTTTCTCACCCTTCCTCTCCCCCCTGGCCAATGTGCCCCCCTAATATTCACACGTTCATCTCTTGACCAAACTCTCCTTTTACCATGGCGTGACACATGGTAATTTGGGCCTAATTCCTAATCGCCCATCCCCACCAGAGCGAGCGAGCGAGCGAGAGAGAGAGAGAGCGAGGGATGTTGCAGCTCACTTCAAGATCTTCAAGATCTGCTGCTGTGTGGCCAAAGACGTCTAGATAGAGAAGGATTTGAAGAAAAAGCAATCGCTTAGTTTCTTCAGTGAAAACCGGAGATCCAAACCACTTCCTCTGCTGAGTGAGAAGCTCTGTTGTGTGTCAGGTCTGTAAATCTTCCTTACCGCTGGCTACGGCTCAAGACTGATCTTCAAACCCATGCCACCGCACCAGCAACACAAACGGCTGATCTGAAAACCATGCATATCAACCACACTGGCATGATAGATGCCTCGCCATTGAGAACAGGGGATGGTGTTGCCCTCTGGCCACATAAACCCTGCCGCCACCCCCTTCAGGACCAGTGTTCCTAAACATGCTTCACCACTATGGCAAGAGACATGGAGACACACACACACACACACACACACACACACACACACACACACACACACACACACACACACACACACACACACACACACAGATAGACAGCGAAATCTATAGGCAGAGAAGGAGAGACAACCAGAAAGAAACGGTGATGAAAAGAGCGACATTAATGGAAAGAAAGCCAGAGCGCAACTGAGGCAGAGAGAGACAAAGATAGAAAGCGAAAGAAAGCGAGACAGAAATACCCCTCCAGCCTGTCAGTGCAGCAACTCATTTCTATTCCCCTTTGGAAGCAGAGCTGTAGGCAATACGGAGTAGCACTGTTTTTCTTCTGGGTGCTATTAAGCTTATAGTCCCCCTGTTTCTCCTGTCAGGACCAATAGGCAAGTCGATTATACCAGAGGCAAAGATCCTCTCTTGCTATGCTGCCACCCATACATACGCAGCCCTCTTTCTCTCCATCTCCCACTCTGCCGCTCCTGTATCGGTTTTTGTGTCTCACTAACATATGCAAACAGACAGACCCACAAGTACGGGCATAAATGTGTGCATAAGCACACACACACACACACACACAGTTTACATTTTTGTAAGACGTGTGTATGAAGTGATGAGAGGTCCGTACAGTGTGATATCTCAGCTCGCCGTACAGAATGGTCGAACATGTTATCACCTCTGACCAGGGAAAACCACGGAAGCCGGGACTGACGCCAACAGCAAATACCAGTGCTAGTGTGGGTCTAGTGTGCCTAGTCTACGTGTGTATGTGTGTCTGTGTGTGTGTCCCAGCAGTAATAATCACCTGGATTAGAGTGGAGCCAAACCCCCGCAGGGTCCCCTCTTTCCCCAGCCTGGCCTCGCCTGCAGCTCTCATCCCGTGTCTGAGCTGCTAAGAGGTGCAGACCAGCCTGACACGACTCTATCGTTTCTATTTCGCTTCTATTTCTTTCAACCTAACTGCCAGACAGAAGAAATGTGTGTGTGTGTGTGTGTGTGTGTGTGTATATATATATATATATATATATATATGAGTATCTTTTTTAATTATCTCATCTATCTCCCATGGCTATAATAAATTATTGAACAATCTGACGCTGTACAAAGACACATAAACCACTCAGCAAGCGTAGCCTTTAACCACAAGGGTGCAGTGAAATGGAAGTTGATACAGTAGTCAATATGTCTGGGTAAGGGATGCAATACGTTGCCAATAACAATGGGGAGGTGGCAGGGGAGGTTTGAACTCCAAACGAGAAAGCCGCGCGGGTTGCAGGAAATGCTCCATAAATATGCTTATCTCGCCACCATAATTAAGTCCCGCGCTCTAGATGTGCAACCATTTCCCGTTTAAACGATTAATTTTGTGATTTTTATCCCGCTGCTGTTTAATAACTGCTTCACTAAGCGCCAAGCAAGCCGCTGCCTTGCCGCGTGCGCCGCCCCCCCCCCCCCCCGTTAATGGCATTTATCAACAATTGTCAAAAAGGCACCGGTTGAGCTTTCTGTGGCATTTACGGAAAAACGCGCGCGCGCACACACACACACACACACACACACACACACACACACAGCCTTCAATCACCGTCCCCCTCGGTATCCATCGGCGACCAGCTACTTTAGAAAGGTCAGATTTCCCTGCGCTATTTTCCCCCGTGAACTGTTGTTTCATATCTCAACGCGATAACGTCCCACCCGGCGTACGTACACTGACAGACCCCCCCCACACACACACACTCTATTATCGGAGCTGAAGTTACATTTTCCACCCATACATACACACATACATACATACATACGTACATACATACATACACACATACATACATACGTACGCACGCACGCACGTACACACACACACGCGCGCGATTTTGGAAATATAGAAAGGAGAAAGTGGGTCTTTTGGAGTAGGGAGGTGTTTTTACACGGAGACCCCCCCATAAATAAATAAATAAATAAATAAAGCACTATTATAACCCAAACATACAAACTGTTTCATATCCCAGATGGGGGGGGGGGAAACAAATCTTGTCTTTTTTTTTTACCTTTGATTTTTCAACTTGTTCTCCTTCTTGTTGAGGACCCCCGGCACACAGTTCGTAAGCTCGGTCCAATCCGCGTGTAAGCCGCAACTCCAGCCCGTGGAGAACCGGGAGAAGAGCCATGTCTCCTTGCGGTTGGGTCGGTAGCAGGTACATTTCTTCTGGCCTGGTCTACAGTCGCAGGGAACTTCCAAGCGAACATTCTGGACCAGGTGTCTCCCGAAGGTAGTCCCCCCCGTTTTCTGAATGTGCAAAAATACAATCACGTCCTCCCCTTTGATTTGGAAATCAATCGTTCGCTCCAAGTCCCTGACGGGGAAATAGTATTTCTTCACGTAGTGGGGGTCCGGAGTAGGGAAGATGTCCCCCTCGTCTTCTTCGGTGAAATAACCGTGCGGAGAGCCGAAATTAATCACTCCCGGGGCCACGTACTGATACAGTATCAGCATAAAACACACGGATCCCACAACGATCAACAGAAATTTGCTGCTCCTCTCAACCATGTTCCTTCCAGTGCGGTTCATACGCTACCATTTCCCAGTCAGGCGAACGGAGAACAGGGCGCTTGGCTTCATTCTTGCCCTCCTTTGCGCAACGAAATCGCGTTCAAAGCATCGGCGTTTTAATACGAGCAGCGGGGTTGACTCATCGTTAACCGCGATCGCTCCACTATAACAGGCACATCGCAACTAGTTTCAAACCTTTGCCCTCCCGTTCACTTTCTCCCTCCTATCATCGCATGTGGGTCCTTGGCTCACTGCATCACCATGGAGTTATGTACCCAGGATGCAGCGCGAATCCTACCTTTTTCAACACAGCACGCATTCCGCTCTCTCTCTCTCTCTCTCTCTCTCTCTCTCTCGCTCTCTCGCTCTCTCTCTCTCTCTCTCTCTCTCTCTCTCTCTCTCTCTCTCTCTCGCTCTCTCTCTCTCTCTCTCTCTCTCTCTCTCTCTCTCTCTCTCTCGCTGTCTCTCGATGTCTCTCTCTCTAACACATTGGCCACACAAACGCGCAAAAACAATGGCCAGGGAGTAAATTTAATTTCTTGGTTAACATACACCCACGGTCTCGACGCTCTCGCTATCGCGACTTTCAGTCAAATCGCGTCCGGAGGATTTGGGTTTGGGGGACATACTTTGGCTCGTAGTTTATACTACTACTGCGACTAATATTCCAAATAATGGAATAAAACAGAAATGCTGTTGTACAAGTGAACATTTGCATCAAAAACGGAAATATAACCTGAGGAATATCAACACAGCAGTACCATCAGCTTTTGGGACACGTTGTGGACCAGGCCTACAACAATTAGCAACAGATCACTTAGAAAATAAATGTCTCTGGGTATCAGAAATATATGTATTGCACTGTATGCATTTGAATGTTGAATGTAATACGCTTAAAATATTATCCTTTTACACCTAATTACATTAGTAAATCTATATTTGACTGGAGACAAACACACAAATATTAAATTACCTTTAGTGAGCGAGAGGGAGGTTCGACTGAGCCAAGCCAATTGTAGTTGAATAAATGTGATTATATTACATGAAGCTTTGACATGCAATATAAATACGTTTAGCTGATGAATCCCTCTTCTTTTTTTTCCAACGTGAGTGTAGACCCACAGAGGTTATTTCAGTTTTATGATACCAACAAGTCAATAATCGTAGCTCCAAATCCTCTAAACCGTGTTTGAGAGCGTGTCTAAAGGTTTGTATATACTTCCTTTGACTCGGGTTTCGGGTCAAAACTCGGAACAGCTTTCACATCAACGGTCGACGCAAACTCGCTCGTTAACGTGAAAAAAAAGAAAAATATCCAGGATCCATGAGATCAACATGTAGGTGGTAGTTCACGTCGCCCGTCGCGTTTCTACCACTGGTGGTCAGTAGTGAGCGGCAGGATGAGCCGCCTGCTCCTCGGCATACCGGCTTGTCGGACTCCCCGTACCTCACCTTACTCCCAAGGGTGATTAGTGTTGAACATGTTTTGACTAATCACTTCCACGGATGGAAAAGAGACACGTTTTTGTTTCGGCTTCTCTATATGAAGAGTGTGTGTGTGTGTGTGTTTTCTTTGTTTTGGTTTCGTTTTTGGTTTTTTTGCATGGCTCCCAATATCAATTGAGATACCAGGGTTGTTTTTCTGTCTTTAACCCCACCACACACCCCACCAGGTCTGGGCTGCAAGGTTTGGATGTTAAGTTTGCATGCACTCACATAAAGTTGTTTTTGCATATGTGCTCATTACGGCAGACCAAAATGACTGGTTTCACACAATTTTGGTTTGGTACTAGGTCCCCTCTACAAGTACCCTAAATGAGCCACGATCCATTAAAGCGGTTTAAACGGCAAGCCCAGGGATTTGAAACAAAGTTTAACAGTCGTGTGGCAGTTGGTGGTCAATTAAGTTGAACTGGAATCGTGTAATTTGTTTAATTAACCTGTACAGTTGGTAATTGCCTCTGTACTGATCCAGAATTTTTAGGTGCCATGATTTCGTTGTTGCACACCCGGCCTTGTAGAGATGGCAGGCCTGAGGGAGTTAAACAATTTAAGTTTTATTTTATACTACATTAGTCCAAAAGTGTGACTACTGATCCACAGAACTTTAACTGAATCTTTAAATGGTCCTTCTAGATTGTCTAAGTTGTGAGCTGCATCCTACAGAAGTGATCCAGATCCTCAAAAGCCATCATTTTGTGGCCCCTGAACATTAGTCGTACCTCTAACCAGCACAGACAACCAACATGAGCATAAAAGCAAATGCAACATGATGCAAACTCTCTTTAACTTTATCCCTTTCCTTTCCTTTCCCTCTATCTCCTTTCCTTTCCAATTTCCCCGTTTTATCACCATCCTACCCTACTACACACCGTGTCGTTCTGACCCTAAACTACCGTATCTCCTCTAAGCTTCCACACTGGCTTGTGGAAGCAGCCACATCTCCATGATTTCAAAAACCTATTGAAATATCCCCCATGTTGTGTAAATCAGCCACATGGCATCAAAAAATAAAATAAAATCTTGTCTGTCTGGGTTCTGAGTGAAAGTCTCTGCACCTTCGTGGAAGACAGGCAGGGCTCATTCTCCATCCTTCTGTAACGATTATCCCAGCGTGAGCGGGCGAAAGTAACCAGCATGTGCAAGCGGGTCTCAGGCCTGAATAATTCAGACTTCTTATTAACACGTTTTTTATTTTATATTTACACTGAAACAGCATCCGCCTGTCACACCGCTCTTACTTACTCTCATGTTTATGACTTCTGTTTTGCCCCTGGCATAACCCTAGTTGTGTTAGATAATAGGACACATTGTGCGTGCATGTGCACATGCACGCACATCTGTGTGCATCTGTCTGTGTTGTGAGTGTACTCGTGTACTCTCTGTGTGTGTGTGTGTGTGTGTGTGTGTGTGTGTGTGTGTTCATGCCATGAAGACAGAGAAAGAGATAGAGGATATCAAAATGTGCTTGTTGAAGCATTTTATGTCAATACGTCTGCATATTTGTGTGCGTGTGTGTATGTGTGTGTGTGTGTGTGTGTGTGTGTGTGTGTGTGTGTGTGCGTGTGTGTGTTATGACCTCACTATGTGCAGTATCATTATTATGAGCGCCGTTACTTAAAGAGGATGGATGTCATGGAGCGCGTTGCCCTCTGGCTCGGTTATAGAGATATGACAGTCTCTCTATCATCAGAACCAGTTTATTGTTGCTTTTGCATAATGATCCTGTTTAGATGGATAATTCCATACTCTCTCCACAGGCTTTCAGTGGTGTTTTACATCCTGTGTCAGTGTTTGCCTCACTTATGTTCCTTATATTTTTAGCACACATTTGTTTTTTTTGGGTTTTTTTTTACTAAGTCCAAACAGAGTTGTACAGAATCATAAATTAAATGAAGTAAACAGTCTCTCTTGGTCCAGATGGAGCTAATAACCTACCTACCTACCTACCTGCCTACCTACCTACCTACCTACCTATCTACTTAACTAACAAAACATACAGATGAAGAGATGGACCAACAGATAGATAGATAGATAGATAGATAGATAGATAGATAGATAGATAGATAGATAGATAGATAGATAGATAGATAGATAGATAGATAGATAGATAGATAGATAGATAGATAGATAGATAGATAGATAGATAGATAAAGACAGACAGACCGATCGATCGACAGACAGACAGACAGACAGACAGACAGACAGACAGACAGACAGACAGACAGACAGACAGACAGACAGACAGACAGACAGACAGACAGACAGACAGACAGACAGACAGACAGACAGACAGACAGACAGACAGATAGATAGATAGATAGATAGATAGATAGATAGATAGATAGATAGATAAAGACAGACAGATCGATCGACAGACAGACAGATAGACAGATAGACAGATAGACAGATAGATAGATAGAGAAATGGGGCGGATGTTTGCTCCAAAGCTAGATATATTATATTTACATTTGATAATTTAGCAGACGATTTTTATCCAAAGCGACATAGGAGGGAGTCCATAATTAGCAGATGGAAACGAGTCAGTGCCGGGCCCCAATGCAAGATACTCGAAGTGCCCCCCCCCCACCCCCGGCCTGCCCATCACAATCAGACGTAACATAACATCATGGAAGTAGCGAATGAAAGAAGTGAAAGCACACAGCTTTTAAATGACCGGCAA
This sequence comes from Lampris incognitus, assembly GCF_029633865.1. Taxonomy (NCBI): domain Eukaryota; kingdom Metazoa; phylum Chordata; class Actinopteri; order Lampriformes; family Lampridae; genus Lampris; species Lampris incognitus. Next base: position 29,111,461 of record NC_079226.1, read on the forward strand.
GGGGCGCTCGGGTACTACTCCTGCCAACACGGGGATCGGCGGTTCGAATCCCCGCGTTACTGTTGGCTTGGTCAGCCGTCCCTACAGACATAATTGGTCATGTCTGCGGGTGGGAAGCTGGATGTGGGTATGTGTCCGGCTTGCTGCACTAGCGCCTCCTCTGGTCGGGAGGGGGAACTAGGGAAATAGCGTGATCCTCCCACGCGCTACGTCCCCCTGGCGAAACTCCTCACATGCTTTGGAAGAAGCATGTGGTAGTCTGCAGCCCCCCCCCCCACACTCCGGATCAGCAGAGGGGGTGGAGCAGCGAGCGGGACGGCTCAGAAAATAGGATAATTGGCCAAGTACAGTTGGGGAGAAAAAGGGAGAAAAATCCCCCCCCCCCCCAAAAAAAAGAAAAGAAAAGAAAATGACCAGCAAAAGCGAAATGCACTGCAGAGCTGACGCTAAGAAGAAACGAGCAGGAAAACAGGCCGCCACAGAAAAATGGTGTGTGAGAATATGGATCCACAGGTGTGGCAGCAATCACTTCAGGGTGTCGGGTTAGCACTCTATTTTTGTGTTCGGTTGAGAGTGTGGAAAAAGGAGATGCAGAGTCCAAGTCCAGAGTTTAGTCTCTTTATCTAGCTCAGAGGAGGACAATACATGAAAGGGTGTTCATGGTTCTGTAACAACAGACACAACAATACAGGCTGATTGATAATAAGTCTAAGTCTAACAGAAATTCTAGCTTAGATAGCCACGGAGAACCTCCACTAGACATAGGATCAAGGACATTAGGGGACTTGCCAGCCATTTCAGCTTTGAGGGGAGCTTCACTGAATGTAGCTTTAGTAGAGTGACCACTTTTAAAACCAGACTGATTTTGATTGAGTAAACTATGCTTAGAGAAAAAGAAGGATAGCTGTTTGCATAGGTGGCACTAGGGCATCAGGTATGGGGAAGCTAAAATTCCTAGGATTTTCATTAAAAACATAGCTTAATCCAACAGCTAGACAGACACAAGTAAGAATGTCCTCATCTTGCTTAAATACAACCCAATGAACCTTATTCAGCCGTGAGTATTTGACTGAAAATTAAAATCAAATTTCCTATTAGAGGCCTATACGTTATTATAACTGGTGTAATCAAACTGAGATGGCACAGTAGAATAATTACCTTCATTCTTCACACAGATTAACATTCATTTATCCATCCATCCATCCATCCATTATCCAAACTGCTTATCCTGCTCTTAGGGTCGCAGGGATGCTGGAGCCTATCCCAGCAGTCATTGGGCGGCAGGCGGGGAGACACCTTGGACAGGCCTGAAGTCAGTTTGCCTTTACCAGTCTGAGATGTTCATTTTGTTATTGTTTAAGGGGATCACAGTAATATATCACAGTATGAAAAGGGTGCTTGCATGCGCCTATAAACTGTGGCTGGTAGACAGAGGAGCTCAAACCAGTATTTATTAACCTTCTTCCTATGGTGCCATGCAACTGCTGCCATTGGCTATGTGTCTCAAATTGTGATCACTCAGTCATTCGCTCATGGATGACCTGAGAGGGACGCATATTAAGACGCGCTCACAACTCACATCAGCTGCGCCATGGGTCTACATGGTTTCATGCTTGTTATTTTACTAGCATATTATAGACATAATTAATAGCGAGTTGAAAATGAAAATAATCATAGCTTTTTCCACCTCAAAGACTAGGGTAAAACAAGTATCTAGCAGTACACCAGGTACAAAACAAAATGAACAGCTATGTGATTGTAAGCACATATTATTTTATGCTAGGATAGTCTACATTGGTTGGTATTGAAATAGAGTGAGCAAAAATAAAATTCATAACAAGAACACTCAAAAAACAATATTTATGAATTTTGAAATAATAATAATAACAATAATCTCCTCCGAGAATCGTCACCTTAACGTGATGGAGGGGTTTGTGTGTCCCGGTGATCCTGGGAGCTGTGTTGTCGGGGACAATAGCCCCTGGTCAAATTGGTCCCAGGGGAGGGGCCAGACTAAGAGCGATTCCCAAAAAACCCAATGAATTTACACCAGCAGAGTTACAGCCCCTCGCCCGGAAAAGGGAAACCGGGGCCCTCTCCTGGAGCCAGACCTGGGAGGGGAGCTCGCCAGCGAGTGTCTGGTTGGGCCCAGCCCGTAAAAACAACATGGAGCCACCACCCCGTGGACCCACCACACACGGGGATGAGCATTAGGGTAGGGTGCAATGCAGGCTGGGCGGCAGGCAAAGGCGGGGACTGGGGCGTGCCGACTTGCATCATCACAGATAGATCCTTGGGATGTGGAATATCACCTCTCTGGCAGGGAAGGTGCCTGAGCTGGTGCGAGAGGTGGAGTGGTACCAACTAGATATAGTTGGGCTCACCTCCGCACATAGCATGAGCTCTGGTACCAAACATCTGGAGAGTGGCTGGACTCATTACTTTTCCGGAGTCGGCCAAAGTGACAGGCACTGGCCGGGTGTGGGGATACTCACAAGTCCCTGAGCGCTGCCGTGTTGGAGTTCTCCCCAGGGAGTGAGAGGATTGCCTCTATAGACGGGTTTCCTGTTTACAAACATTACTGGGTGCGTGCGCAGCCAGGGGGCAAAGCCGCTTTGGCTGTTCTCAAAAGATTATGCATCTCATAATCTTTTGAGAACAACCAAAGCGGTTCAACAATGAAAATGTTGAAAATTTTCCACCCATCCTTTTGGTGATTTGCACAACAACTGTGTGTCATTTCTGCTGTATCTGAGCTCTGTCTTGGTTAAAATCTCTGCACGGTAGCTGCTTTCTGCCCCCTAGTTGCACACACATCTCTGTGATGACATTGCATAGAAACCCTCCTATATGACTGTGAGTCAGTCGCTGGGGGAAAGGCTCTGACTGTTGTGTGTGCTTATGCACCGAATAGCAGTTTGGAGTATCCGGCCTTCTTGGAGTCTCTAGGTGGTGTCCTGGATAGGGCTCTGCCTCGGGACTCTATAGTTCTGCTGGAGGACTTCAACGCTCACGTGGGCAATGATGGAGAAACCTGGAAGGGTCGGAGGGGCCGTTCCTCCCAATCAGGGAGGAACGGCCTCCCCGATCTGAACCCGAGAGGTGCCTTGTTATTGGACTTCTGTGCAAGTCATAGATTGGCAATAACAAACACCATGTTCGAAGATAATATAGTTCATAAGTGTACCTTGTACCAGAACACCTTAGGTCAAAGATCGATGATGGACTTTGTGGTTGTATCATCAGATCTGCGGCCATATGTTTTGGACACTTGGGTGAAGAGAGGAGCAGAGCTGTCAACTGATCAACACCTGGTGGTGAGTTGGATCAGATGACGGGGAAGGCTGCCGGACAGACCTGACAAACCCAAACGTGTAGTGAGGGTGAACTGAGAATGTCTGGTGGTGGCCCCTGTCCATGAGGTCTTCAACTCCCACCTCCGAAAGAAGTTCTCGTGTATCCCGAGGGAGGCTGGGGACATGGAGTCTGAGTGGGCCATGTTCAAAACCTCTATTGTAGATGCGGCAGGCTGGAGCTGTGATCATAAGGTCATTGGTGCCTGTCGAGGCGGCAACCTAAGAACCCGATGGTTGACACCAGCAGTGAGAGAAGCCGTCAGGCTGAAGAAGGAGGCCCTTTGGACTTGGTTGGCCCAGGGGTCTCCTGAAGCAGCAGACAGGTACCAGGAGGCCAGAAGGGCTGCCACTTTGGCAGCAGCAGAAGCAAAAACTCGGGTGTGGGAGGAGTTTGGCGAGGCTATGGAGGAGGACTTTCGGTTGGCCTCAAGGAAGTTCTGGCAAACCATCCGGCGACTCAGGAAGGGGAAGCAGGGCTTGACTCAGGCTGTGTTTAGCCAGGGAGGGGAACTGTTGACCTGGACTGGGGATGTTGTCGAGCGGTGGAAAGAACACTTCGAGGAGCTCCTGAACCCGACTAACACGTCCTCAGTGGAGGAGGTAGAGTCTGAAGACTCAGGGGAAGCCCCACCCATATCTCTGGCAGAGGTCTCTGAGGTAGTTAAAAAGCTCCTCGGTGGTAAGGCGCTGGGTGTGGATGAGATTCGCTCTGAGATGCTGAATGCTCTGGATATTGTTGGGCTGTCTTGGTTGACACGCCTCTTCAGTGTCACGTGGAGGTCGGGGACAGTACATGTGGAGTGGCAGACTGGGGTGGTGGTTCCCATATTCAAAAAGGGGGACCGGAGGGTGTGCTCCAATTATCGGGGCATCACATTGCTTAGCCTCCCTGGGAAAGTCTACTCTAGGGTGCTCGAAAAGAGGCTCTGACTGACTGTTCAACCTCAGATCTAGGAGGAATAATGCGGATTCCGTCCTGGCTGTGGAACACAAGCCCAACTCTTTACCCTTGCGGAAGTGCTGAGGGGGGCATGGGAGTTTGACCAGCCAGTCTACATGTGTTTTGTGGACTTGGAGAAGGCTTATGACTGTGTACCCCGGGGCACTCTGTGGGGGGCACTGCGGGATTATGGGGTACCGGGGCAGTTGCTACAAGCCATCCGGTCCTTGTATAACCAAAGTGAGAACTGTGTCCTCATTCTTGGCACAAAGTCAAACACGTTTTCGGTGGGTGTCGGACTCCGCCAAGGTTGTCCCTTGTCTCCGATTCTGTTTGTGATATTCATGGACAGGATCTCAAGGCGCAGCCAAGGTGAGGGGTGTGTCTGTTTTGGGAACCTCAGAATTGCATCTCTGCTCTTTGCAGATGATGTGGTTTTGTTAGCTTCATCAGAACGCGACCACCGGCGCGCACTGGGGCAGTTTGCAGCTGAGTGTGAAATGGCTGGGATGAGAGTCAGCACCTCCAAGTCCGAGGCCATAGTTCTCTATCGTCAAATGGTGGATTGCTCCCTCTGGGTTGGGGATGAGTTGTTGCCTCAAGTGAAGGAGTTCAAGTACCTCGGGGTCTTGTTCACGAATGAGGGTAGGATGGGGCAGGAGATTGACAGGCGGATTGGTGCAGCATCACCAGTAATGCAGACGTTGTACCGGACCATTGTGGTGAAGAAGGAGCTGAGCTGGAAGGCAAAGCTCTCAATTTACCAGTCAATCTTCGTTCCAACCCTCACCTATGATCATGAGCTTTGGGTAAGTGACTGAAAGGGTGAGATTGTGGATACAAGCGGCTGAAATGAGTTTCCTCCATAAGGTGTCTGGGCTCAGCCTTAGTGATAGGGTGAGGAACTCGGACATCCGGAGGGAGTTTGGAGTAGAGTTGCTGCTCCTCCACGTTGAAAGGAGCCAATCTGGACTTGGAACGCCTTGGGATCCCCCAGGAGGAGCTGGAGGGCGTTGCTGGGGAGAGGGACACCTGGAATGCCCTACTTAGCTTCCTACTGCCACCGCGACCCGACCCTGGAGAAGTGGCTGATGATGAATGAATGAATGAATGAATGAATGAATGAATGAATGAATGAATAAATAATAATAATAATAATAATAATGCCCCTACTTCTGGATCTCTCTCCTGTGTCTTTCCCTGATATAAGTTAGGCTTGTAGTAGTGAGTTTTAATGCTTTGCCAGTAATTACTGGCAAAAAAAAATAATCATGATTTTGTTGAAGTTTAAATTTTTTCAGTGATAATGTTTGGGAAGCTAAGCTTCCCATAGCCTCTTAATAGCACTGCCTATGGCTGCTTGTATACTGCTCGTTCAAGCGTTTAGGCTAGAAAAGGGAGCAGCGAGAGCGGCTGATAGTTGCGAGCCAGTGTGGGATCAAGAGAAGGTTTTTTCTGTAGCGGGGTAACCTGAGCAAACTTGAAGTCAGAGGGGAACACCCAAGACAGGAGAGATGAGTTAAAGACGTGAGTCAGATAGGACAGGATAGAAGGAGCGCTAGATTGGAGGAGGGATGAGGGAAAGAGCACATGCTGTAGGATGGTGAGAGTGGAGAAGTTTTAAAACTTCAGATTCAGAAAGTGGGGGGGAGGCAGGACATTGTGGAGGTGTCTGGACCATTAAACGGTGGTAAGACCAAGACCAAGGATGGGGGGGAGTGGGATGAATTGACCACTGATGCCTTCCACTTTCGCCTCAAAATGGTGGGCAAAGTGATTTGGAGTGGGAAAGGAGGGTGAGGGTTGGAGGAGGGGGATTAAGGAGAGATGAGAAGATGGAAAACACTTTGCATATGCTGGGAGCGCTGGAAACCTTGTGCTCAAAGTAGGTAGTTTTGAACAAGGTTGCGTCGTGAGCAGAGAAAGAAAACAGGAGTGACCGACAATGAGACAGATCACCATTGTCTCTCGACTTTCGTCATTTCCTCTCAGCTGCTCTGAGCTGGGCCCTATTTTCTCTCAGAGCATCTGTAAGCCATGGGCGCCGGGGCTTTGCTTAGGGTGTTTCGGTGACAAGAGGACAAAAATTTGCCAAGTGTTGAGGATAGGGTTGCACACCCAGGAGCAGTTGCGTGGTCCGTATCAAGAGCAGTAAAGTCTTCTTGTATAAGAGGTCCAACCTCATCGTACACGTGGTATCTCGCAGTACTTTCATCTTTGTCCTGACGTTCTGTATTGATTCCAGGAATCTGCTCTCAGACCCGGTGTTTTTCCCCGTCTACGTCATGTTCAGACACGCTCCGTCTGTTAGTACTTTATTTTTCATTTAGCCAGTGGCCAGAGCTGAATTCCAATGATGGAAAAACAAAAGCAAACTGGATAATAGAGCCCCAAAACAAAAGCTAAAACTCTGCATAACTCTGGAGCTGCGGAGTGAAATGACATTTCTGTCGAGGTGCAGCAAGAAAAACAGTTCATGCATATATTTGTTTATTATTAACAAATAAACAGGGGGAAAAATTAAGTCAAATAAATTAGCAATCTGTTTTCATCACAGAGCCCAGAAATGAATTATTCCCTGAACCTTCAGAGCGTTTCAGACGCAAATATTTTCTTTGGATGTGCCTAAGGGGAAGTGCACACTGTAGAAAGAAAACAAAACTGGGCGCCATGTATTTCCTACATTCCAGGGCTTATGTGTGTGTGTGTGTGTGTGTGTGTGTGTGTGTGTGTGTGTGTGTGTGTGACCCTGCTTTGACTGGAAAACCACCTGAAGCCTTTGCTCCTTTCTTGTGACCCTCCAGAAGATCATTATTAATGTTCCCATTCGGGGGACAATTTCAAACCCCTGCTCTCCCTCCCGCGTTTTTCCTTTCACATCTCATCTGCAGAATGCCATTGAAGCGTTCCTCTGTGAGTGTGTGTGTGTTAGTGTGTTTGTGTGAGAAGTCAAGTCAATTTTATTTGTACAGCCCAATATCACAAATTACAAATTGTGTGTGTGCACACGCGCGCATGCGCGAGGTTGCTGGATCTATTGGTCCTCTCGTGTGTGTGTGTGTGTGTGTGTGTGTGTGTATGTGTGTGTATCTGGGATTGCTGGATCATTGGTCGTCTCGTGTGTGTGTGTGTGTGTGTGTGTGTGTGTGTGTGTGTGTGTGTGTGTGTGTGTGTGTGTGGTTGTTAGGGTTAGCTTCCTGGATCCTCTCGTGCGTGTGTGTGTGTGTGTGTGTGTGTGTGTGTGTGTGTGTGGGATTGCTGGATCATTGGTCCTCTGGTGTGGGTGTGTGTGTGTGTGTATCTGGGATTGCTGGATCATTGGTCGTCTCGTGTGTGTGTGTGTGTGTGTGTGTGTGTGTGTGTGTGTGTGTGTGTGTGTGTGTGTGTGTGTGTGTGTGTGTGTGTGTGTGTGTGTGTGTGTGTGTGAAGTTGTTAGGGTTAGCTTCCTGGATCCTCTCGTGTGTGTGTGTGTGTGTGGTTGTTAGGGTTAGCTTCCTGGATCCTCTCGTGTGTGTGTGTGTGTCTGGGATTGCTGGATCATTGGTCGTCTCGTGTGTGTGTGTGTGCGTGTGTGTGTGTGTGGTTGTTAGGGTTAGCTTCCTGGATCCTCTCGTGTGTGTGTGTGTGTGTGGTTGTGAGGGTTAGCCTCCTGGATCCTCTCGTGTGTGTGTGTGTGTGTGTCTGGGATTGCTGGATCATTGGTCCTCTCGTGTGTGTATGTTGTGTGTGTGTGTGTGTGTGTGTGTGTGTGTGTGTTTGCATTTTTGTGTGCCTGAGAATACGCTGCCATGCATGTGCACACTGTGCTTTGCCGTACAGGGTTGTTATTTTGCACTGACACGACGACCTCTGACCTCTGAACGGAGGGCACATGTTTTCCACGGGGCGGGGCAGGGTTTTCACTCCCGACTCTTTTTCACAAACATGACAGATTAAAGCCCGGTGGCTTGTGCCTATAGGGCACCGGGTTATCCCACATTTCAAGGCAGCGGTTAGGTGATTAAGGGTTTATTTAGTGAAAATTACTGTGCACAACCACTGGCTGCTGTTTAGTGGCTGCTGAGGCCGCTCTGACGTGTGGAGGTGACTTGTCTTCAATATCACCGACAAAAGTCTATTCACGGACTTTTTATGCAGATGTCTGTACCCCCGTTTATAATGTGGGCTGGCAGAGTTTCATTATAGATGAGACAGCCATCATCCGAGAAATCATACTCTACCCATACCCGTTTAAAGTGATCAGCGACATCAAATCAATGCAAACTGCAGATTACCGATAAAGTTATCAATCATCCTAAGGCCGCTCACAAGGCTGGTCAGTTATTGTAAGGATCGAATCATCAGGTATCGGAAATGTTGTGAAATATTATATAAATATAATTTTCAGTCCATCTGTTTTGATTAACAAATTATTTTATTCGCTTACTGGTTTTTTTGTATGTGTATAATTTTTCACAGTTTTATCCTGTTCTGTGAAACATTTCGTGACCTTGTTTAGAAAAGTGCTACATAAGTTTATCATATTATTATTCTCCCTCTCTCTCTTTCCCTCGCTCGCTCGCTCCCTATAAATGCTTTGATGCATTTTATGAATATTTTGCAAGATCAGATGTCATGTTTTACGGGAGATTTTCCAGATTTCTTTCCGTCCAGTCTCCTCCTGTGCATGGCAGAGGGTGAGTCAAAAGCGGGGGGGGGGGGGGGTACGTGCTGGCTGTGGGGTCAGGGGAGGGCGCCCTCTACATAAGGAAAGGCCTTGTGATCAAAGAAAATACTACCGCGCTCAATATCAATTTTCTCTGTCACCATTTGCCTTGGGAAATTTACCCTGTTACATGGCAATGGACTCAAATAACCAAACGCTCTCTGTGTGAGCGGGACGCGGCCTGCTCTAGCAGCTATACCCTGATTCTTGCAAGACAAGAAAGAACTAGAGGAGCCAACATCCGCCCCCTTTCCTTCTCTCTGTGACTTCACACTGCATCTCTCCCCCCTCCCCCCCTTTCTTACACACACACACACACACGCACACTTCCCCTCTTCCTGTCTCTCTCACTTCCTCTCAGGTTCTCATTCGATCCATACAATCTTCCACAATAGCGCTTATCTCTGTTGAAATGAATGCACTACAATTGTTGGGTTGTTAGCCGCCGTGGCCTCTGACACCCGCGTACGCTTCTCATTTCCTGTTTGATCCTGAAACCCCCCTCACCACCTCCCCCCGCACCCCTCTCACTGTCAACCCCGCTTGATTGGGATGATTAGTTGTCAGTTGATGACGTCAGAGAGGCCGTTCTCTGCTGAAAAGAGATCGCAGATGATAAATAACCTGGTCGCCTCTTCTGAGGATTAGCCACCATGATGTCATCTCGATCACGCGGGAAATGGGGCCAAATGGATCCCGGGTTAGAGGGAGAAAAAAACAAAACAAAAACAAAACAAAGCAAAGCATTGCATGCGTTTCCCTCCTCGTTCCATCTGGTTTTTATTCTATTTTGCTCCCTTCATTTTGCTGGATGGATGAAGAAGATAAACATCTAAGTGGATTATGGCTGCAGCGATCCCCTGATGGATATTGAAAGATGCTAGCTTGCGCGCAGCTCCCTCCACCTCCTCCCCTCCCGCCAACCTCTCCTCCCCCCGCCTCTCCAGCATAAGCAGATTAAAGTTAATGATCTAAAGTGAATTAGATATTTAATCATCTTATCATCTTAGTGTAGTCAGGTCATAACTCCGCAGCCGATCTGAAATCCCGTCTGTTTGACAGCGTGCGCCGAAGTGCAATAAGCCAAATTCAGAGGTAGTAGGGCCGTAGGATCACCTCGCTTCCAGTGAATCGATTTGGAGATGAACACGGAGTCATTCTGTTTTTCTTCCACCTGTGAATTTTTCTTTGAGGTCTCCGAACGCTCGCATATTTCACCCTCAGTTCAATGCAGAGTGGAAATTTGAGGATAAACAGGAGCTCAATGGAAGTGACCCCGGCGATGAGAAATGACCTGTTTGGGGACACCGTCGATGACTCATCCCATTTCTCTGCTGCTCTTTGCTTTCTACTCCCCCGTGCCCCCCCCTTTTCCTATGGTCTCTATCACCTTCCATCTGAACTCTCCCTGATTGAGGTGCAGGCACTTTGATTTTGCACACCTCATTGCACCCCCCCCCCACACACTCACACACACACACACACACACACACACACACACACACACACACACACACACACACACACACACACACACACACGCACACACACACACACACACAGTCTTCCAGCACAGACATACTTTCCCTCAATTGCTTTCCTTCTGGCTATAATCTCCACCTTTGGTTGACTTTCTTCCTATTTTCCCCAGGGTTAAGATACCCTCCTTTCTTGCCCCCCTCTCTCTCTATTCCAGTTAGTCTCCAGATGAACTCAAGTCTGTATAACTGAATTCATTTTACATCTGTTCAGCATCTACCCACTGTACATTCCCTGAGCGGGGAAATCCAAAGAGCGCACTGCTGTTGGGTTTCTGCGTCTCTGTTGTTCGTTTCTGAACCCACATCTGAGGTTGTGGGCCGCGAGTGTGGCCACGGCGTTTGGATGCATTTAAAAAGTCCCTCTGTGTGAGAGTTGAAAAGGTCCGCGCTGGAACTTGAAGGCTGTCATGTTTCCGGTAATCAGCTGTGACTCATATCGGCAATTTACCACCATCGACTCAGACTACTCGGGGATCACAGGCAGGCAAGATCTGATGACGGCAGGCTAGAGAGAGAGAGGGAGAGAGAGAGAGATCCAAACACAACAAGAGGATAGGATTGGGAGGTAAAGAAAGCATGAGAAAATCATACAGATCCAGTGGAGATTATTGCACAGAAATAACTGCTGCTGGTCCGCTGACACAGGTGGACGGACTCCTGCAGGCTTTCAAAGAGCACTGCTCTGTTTCAGCAGCATCAGAGGCCTCCCGCCCGCTCCCCCTTATTGCCGTGGAAGTTCACTAGCTGCACAAACATCAAAAGGGCTGCGGCTTGTCTGCCAAACTCGGAATCAGCAGGAGATGTTTTTGCGCATGCCTGCGGACGCGTGCACCCAAAGCAAAGCTTCCACCTCTGGTAGCGAGGCAGACCGTCAACCTCACGCTGCATTTTAAACATGCACGCACGCATGTGCACAGAAACCCAGACAGGCACATGTGGTGATATATGCACGCGCACGCACGTGCATGCACGCACGCACACGCGCACACACACACAAAACACATTGTTAGGGTGGAAGCAGTGTCCTCACCGTACGCTTTGTGAATTTGTCTAAATGTCACAATATGGAGGCAGCCACACGCGCCTTTCCTCAGCACGGAGGCAGAGATAAAAGCCGGGAAAGGAAGGCGTGGCTTTGGAGAAGGGGAGGGGGATACAGGGGTGAGGACTCATACAGAACATTTGAGAAGGGGAGGGGGGATACAGGGGGTGAGGACTCATACAGAACATTTGAGAAGGGGAGGGGGGATACAGGGGTGAGGACTCAGACAGAACATTTGAGAAGGGGAGGGGGGATACAGGGGTGAGGACTCAGACAGAACATTTGAGAAAGGGAGGGGGGATACAGGGGTGAGGACTCATACAGAACATTTGAGAAGGGGAGGGGGGATACAGGGGGTGAGGACTCATACAGAACATTTGAGAAGGGGAGGGGGGATACAGGGGTGAGGACTCAGACAGAACATTTGAGAGGGGGAGGGGGGGATACAGGTGGTGAGGACTCATACACAACATTTGAGAAGGGGAGGGGGGGATACAGGGGGTGAGGACTCATACACAACATTTGAGAAGGGGAGGGGGAATACAGGGGGTGAGGACTCATACAGAACATTTGAGAAGGGGAGGGGGATACAGGGGTTGAGGACTCAGACAGAACATTTGAGAAGGGGAGGGGGATACAGGGGGGGCTCATACAGAACATATTAGAAGGGGAGGGGGGATACAGGGGGTGAGGACTCAGACAGAACATTTGAGAAGGGGAGGGGGATACAGGGGGTGAGGACTCAGACAGAATATTTGAGAAGGGGAGGGGGATACAGGGGGTGAGGACTCAGACAGAATATTTGAGAAGGGGAGGGGGGATACAGGGGGTGAGGACTCAGACAGAACATTTGAGAAGGGGAGGGGGGATACAGGGGGTGAGGACTCAGACAGAATATTTGAGAAGGGGAGGGGATACAGGGGGTGAGGACTCATACACAACATTTGAGAAGGGGAGGGGGAATACAGGGGGTGAGGACTCATACAGAACATTTGAGAAGGGGAGGGGGATACAGGGGTTGAGGACTCAGACAGAACATTTGAGAAGGGGAGGGGGGATACAGGGGGGGCTCATACAGAACATATTAGAAGGGGAGGGGGGATACAGGGGGTGAGGACTCAGACAGAACATTTGAGAAGGGGAGGGGGATACAGGGGGTGAGGACTCAGACAGAATATTTGAGAAGGGGAGGGGGATACAGGGGGTGAGGACTCAGACAGAATATTTGAGAAGGGGAGGGGGGATACAGGGGGTTAGGACTCAGACAGAACATTTGAGAAGGGGAGGGGGGATACAGGGGGTGAGGACTCAGACAGAACATTTGAGAAGGGGAGGGGATACAGGGGGTGAGGACTCAGACAGAACAGTTGAGGAGATTCTGATGTGCGGGTGCGTCTGTGTCTTTGCAGAATGCACGCACGCATCCGTCTTACCTCGTGTTTCTCGGCGCCCCCCCCCCCCCTTATCTCCGCTCTCGCGCCAAAGCCGCGAGAAGATGAGTGGGTTTCGAAGGAAATTCGTGATATTACCGCGTCCGCGCGGCTCTGCTGGTGCTGCTCACGGTGAATTCAGCTGGCAGGGAAAAGAATACGATGCCGGTGTTCATTTGGATGTTATGCGACTTTGTGTCAGAACAACACGCAATTCGCACAAAAAATCATCAGGGTTGTGAAATGGTGTGTTACAGCATGTAAGCCAGCAACACTATTTATACAAAATAAATTAATATATGACTACTAACTGAACACAACCTCTCTATTACAGGTTAATGTCGTCCAGTCTGCATTTAATCTGGTTCAGGTGGTATCAGCGATCAGTTTAAGTAACAACTGCAGCGATGGGGCGTCCGGGTAGCGTAGCGGTCTATTCCGTTGCCTACCAACACAGGGATTGCCGGTTCGAATCCCCTGTTATGTCTGCACACATGATAGTGCTGCATTTGATTTGGCGCTGTTCTATTGTGCTGGGATTGATTGGTGATGCCTGCGGGCTCTGGGTTGTTTGATCGGGTCTGCCTATGACGCTGTGTCAGTCAAAACAATGCAACGCAGGGGTTGTGTCGAGCGACAGCGCTGTGTCCTGACGTGATTTCTAAACACAATATCCCCGTGTTACCTCCGGCTTGGTCGGGCGTCCCTACAGACACAATTGGCCGTGTCTGCGGATGGGAAGCCGGATGTGGGTATGTGTCCTGGTCGCTGCGCTAGCGCCTCCTCTGGTCGGTCGGGGCGCCTGTATGGGGGGAGGGGGAACTGGGAACTGGGAACTGTCAGGTCAAAAGAAGCTGCTGGCGACTCCACGTGTATAGGAGGAGGCATGTGGTAGTCTGCTGCCCTCCCCGGATCGGCAGAGGGGGTAGAGCTGCGAACCGGGACGATTCGGAAGTGTGGGGTAATTGGCCAAGTCTAACTGGGGAGAAAGGGGGACCCCCCCCCCAAAAAAACCCTGCAGTGATGGACGAGGAAGATGACCCAGACTCATTTCACTGCCACGTCGCTTTATAATGGCCAGGGTTTGGGCCTTGCTCTGCAGCCGTCTCCCTTTTGTGTTCGGTCAGAAAATTAGCCGGGCACATTAGCCCTGATGAATGTCCCTTTGTCAAGAGGAACTGGGGTGGCAATAGGTTGACGGTTAAACGCTGCATTGCTTTTCTCACTGCCCGGACATCGAGTCAATCACCGAGTCAATCGTGGGTTTTACATCGAGCTGCAACGTGTGCAAAGCAAATCCAGCCTCGCCATTCAGTTTCAGTACTCGGCCCAACTAGGTACACGTAAGAGTACCTGCACTGCAGTTTGATAACCTCTTCGTTCCAGTCAATGTGAACCTATTTCAGGGCTTGTTTTTCATATTCATTTGCATTGCTTCATTTAATTAGCACGTACTAATTCAGCATTGTGCGTGTCCCTTTGCTCTGCTTCATCCGTGTGATGCTAACTGAAGAAGACGCTCATCAGGGGACCTTATGTTGTCTTAAGTCTCACAATGCTCATTTAAAGATATTGCAAGTAACGTTTTCTTATCCAGCCGACGGATATAATTGTTTTTTTCGAGAAAGTATACTTGTTTCATCAGAATGTGAATTGTTTCAAGCCATTTTCTCTAAGAAGAAAAAGATCTCAAATCAAGTTTCTTGTTTTTAACATTTCCTGTTTGGTGAAAATTCCTCCTAGCAAGTCTTCTAATCATGAAGTATGCCTTCTAGAAACAACAAGCAATGTCATCTGCTACTCGGGGAACCAAATGTTGCCAGCAAAATCGTGAAATAAGCGTTATGAGACTTAAGACAAGAAGAAATACCCCGAGGAGCTTGTCTCATTGCAGTGTGAAAAGTATCTCCGGCTGGCCTCAAGCTGAAGGGCTCCACAGAGAGACACACATCATGGAAGGTGGTGTGTGGGGTGTCTTTCTTTCTTTCTTTCTTTCCTTCTTTCTTTCTTCTGTCCCCTCTTCCATCCCTCTCTCTCTTGTTCACCCCTCACTCCATCAGTTGTTCTCTCTCTTCCCCCCTATTACTTCCTTTCCCACTATCCTTCTGTTCTCTTCCCCTTGCCCTACATGCCTTTTCTTTCCCTATCCCTCCCCTCTTCCTCTTTGGCCTGTCTCCCCTCCCCTCCTTTTCCTCCTCCTGTCTCTCCATCTCTGTCTCTCTGTCTTGATCCTTCCTCTCCACCGCGTCCACCCCGTCTCTTACTCTCCTTGTCTTTGCTGCATGGGTGAGTAGTTATATCATTAATATGCCATTAGCTCTGATCATTGATTCCTGCAGCAGCCCCCCCCCCCGCTCGCTCAGACGGAATTCTGAGGAGCTCCGTGAACTTTATCACCTTCAGTGTTCCGGTTCCCTCCTCAGAATTCCCACCAGATCAGCACTTTCTTCCCCTCCAGACCATTTCTAATTATCCTGTTCCCGCCTTTCAATAAATAATTACAATAAAGGTCATCAATCAAAACCGAAACATTGATAACTGAAGAGAAAGTCCAATATCCCCTTGGCACAGCAGCCATACTCTCATAAATACTATGAGAGAATGAGTGTGTGCATATGTGTGTGTGTGTGTGTGTGTGTGTGTGTGTGTGTGTGTGTGTGTGTGTGTGTGTGTGTGTGTGAGAGCCGACCACTTTCGCATTTGCTTGGTTTGTTGCTGTATGTCTGCAGCAGCAAATGATAGTCACATTAATCATGCACTATGCCATAGATGAGAAAGTCCAGCATGTGTAGTGTAAATACGGGGTGTTGTGACGGATCTGAGTGTGTGTGTGTGTGTGTGTGTGTGTGTGTGTGTGTGTGTGTGCGCGCGCATGTGCATGCGTGTCACTGTCCTATCTCTCTTCATGCATTCAAGCGAGTATTGCATGTATCGGAGTGCATATGTGTGACCTGTGTGACCAGTGTTCACAAGTCTGCAGGGTATGTTGGGGCATCTGTGTGTGTGTGTGTGTGTGTGTGTGTGTGTGTGTGTGTGTGTGTGTGTGTGTGTGTGTGTGTGTGTGCATGCGCACACATGCAGGCTCTTGTACAAGCATTTGTATGCCTTAAATGATCTAGGTTGTTAAAGTAAACCAATTACAATCAAACCTTAAAGGTTTGACTGAATTAAGCCAAGCCAAACGCCCTCACGTGCAACAGTCCTGGTGCATTTTGATTAGATTAGCCATACATATAATCTCACACACACACACGCACACACACGCAGACACACAAAAACACACACTGACATACACCTGGATATGCTAATACCAGAGCGTGTCTGCAACGAGACCTGCGGGATAGCCTCATTGGTGCAATGATTGGTTACTATCTGTTTTGCCTGGAGGAATGGCTAGGCAGCCAGGCCTCCTGCTAGACTTAGCCCAGAGAAGAGCTCTGATAACACGAGGAAAAATGCGAACCATCCCAAGCTTCAGCCTAGAGGAACCTGTGCCCCAGGCCCCTTCCAAAGCCTTAGCCGAAATTAGTTTCTATGCCTGACGGCTCAGTACAATTTAACACAGTTGCACATTGTTGTTGTACATACACATACACATACATTTACACTTACACACACACACACACACACACACAAACACACACGGACAGAGGCGTGCAATCGAACACACACATTAATCTGTACTTGCACGGTTCTAAACACTCACCCATGCATAACTGGATGTCCACTTACTGAGGGAAATGAGAAAATCAGAGAGAAACATTGTCTGTTAGGAGAGTAAACAGCCTCCCAGTTGTTTTTGAATGTGGGAGCCCAAATGCATCCATTATCCTGTTGCTTATGGAGGCATCATGCTCTGCATGTCAACACTCCACAATCCCCAAACACTTATCACAATGCAAAGCCAATCACACACACACACACACACACACACACACACACACACACACACACACACACACACACACACACACACACACACACACACAAAGCATCGATAAGCTCAAAAATGAAATGGACCAAAAAATAATTTTCATTGCTTTTTAAAAAATGTTTCCTTCTATTATTTCGCCACCTCTCACGTTACTCTCTGGCCCTCCATGCCTTCCTTTCCTTACCCTCTAATCGGTCTGAATGTTCACCAGCGGAGACACAAACAACGCTAAATGAGCTTTCATCAAAACACGATTCCACCTGAATGCGACCTGCAAATGTGCTGAACACCCAAAGATAAAACCGCTGGATAGGCTTTCTGCTGCATTAAGTGCCTCCCCTGCCTACCATGAGAGCAGGTGGTTTGGACAGGTACAGATGTCACACCATTCATTTGTACCAATTATCGCAGAGGGAAAGGCCGCGCGGTAATTGAACCAACATGAAAGGGAGACTTTGGGAGAGCTTCTTTTTTTCAGTAATAGCTGCAGTGCACACAAACAACCACCAGGTAGCAAATGTGAGCGGTCCAGACCAGCGCCGTGCATTGAGAGAGTCTGGCCATGCTTTGAGCTTTGCAACACGCGCTGTGATTGGCTGAGAGTCTGTCACGTGCTTGACGGGCGCCATGTTGCCTACCAATGTCTGGTTCTGTCAACATGACGTTTCAATGCTTCTTCCTGCGTTTTCGGCCCATTTCTCGCCGATCTGTCGCAGTTGAAGGAGAAAAGGTGTGTTGTGCATACGGGACAAGGCCGTATGATGCATCGATTTCCACAGGATGCACAAAGGAGGGCAGTTTGGACCGTGAAGATTGATTCGCAGGCTGGGTTGGTCCCCCTCAGCTTATTCCTACTTCTGCTTGGTGAGTTCATTTCAGTGTTTACGATGTTTCGATAAACTAACTTCCCTAGAGCAATCCGAGAGTCTGTAAGGTGTTGATGTGTGGAAATCAGTTGTATAGCACATCCAAGCCATGTATAACCGTTGACAGAAATCAGGCAAATGTAAACAGTGTCAGATTGTCATATGGGTTGGATTGAGTAATAGACCTTAGCCTGAGCCGAGGCAGTGTGTGGGTTGTGTTGAGATAAACTAGACAAGAGCCCAGATACACGACTGACCTTGCCCTGGCTAAACCTCGAAACAGGTAGGCCTAATATTTCTCAAGTGTCCCTGATATTATTGCTCATTATCATTCACTAGTAGCCTACTGAACGTTGCAAAATATGTAATACTGGTACTGATCACCAATTTACCCACCACACCAGTAGTGTAGTGGATAAAAAGTAAAGTCTCTGGAGTAAATTCTTTGGGCTGAACTCTACATGTATGCAGCAGAGGCCCCTGCTCAGTGCCTGTGACTGTGTTATGACTGCTGGTGGGTTTCTTGCTGATCTCATCACCTTCATCATGGACTGAAAAAGTGAAGCACGTCTTTACCATAGCCTCTGCTCCTGATCTGGTGTTAAACCACCTACTCCGACTACTGGTAGGCAGTGATAAAAACATTCCTGGTTCTCTGAAACTGGGATTGAAATGATGGCAAATCCATAATTTCTGGAACCCTAAGTACTGGTACTGAATGATGTAAAATACATAAAGTGCCTCTGAAAATTATTTACGCAGTGGTGTGGCCTTAAAAGGCCAAACCCCTTTCTCAGTAGCTTCAATATGTTGTATAAATTTCTAGTCTAATACATTTTTGTTTCTTCTAAGTTGGGGTCAAAGTCCATTAATAGAAATTAACAGAGTGATCCATTCATGGTACATTACACCCACAAAACAGGGTAAGCTGTGAGCCTCATTTTGCCATGTGACCAATTAATAAGGTGAGACACAATAGTCATGTTAAATTCTTATTTAACAGTAGTCAAAAGTGAGGCGACTTTCGGTCAGTTATCTCATTAAGCTGGTCACATGACATAGGCCCATAGTATACCCTATTATATGGAGTGCTTCAATAGTCCTCCTGATTTCTATTACTACAACTTGATCTGTGACCCCCGATTTACAGGGACATGAATTTATTAAAGAATTTAGACAACATTTTGACGCTATTCAGAAAGGGTTTTGAGTTTTTCTGAGGCTGTTATTAGCACATTTAAGACTTGCATACCACTGCATAAATACTTTTGAGAGGCACTGTAATTTCTGGTGCGTACTGGTATTGAATGATGGAAAAGACAATTTCTGGTACTCTGACTACTGATAATGAGTGATGTAAAATACATAATTTTTGATACTCTGAGTACTTGACTGAATGTTGGAAAATTCTAAATGATTTTTTTTGAAAGTGCAGCTTGAGAGATCATGAAGTGAGAGCGATTTTGAACAGCACACGCATGGGGCTGCCTACTGGTTGGTAGACAATGTGGAGCCGGTGTAGCCAGTTGGCCAGACTCTCTCTGGTCCAGCGTTGGTCCAGACTGCTGTCTCTCTCCCCTTAGACTCACTGGGCGTTCAACTAACTTCAATGTAAACCCTTCCGCGGCAATATCTGACATTCAGAGCAACTGCTCCGGCTTCCATCCACTCCAATACTAACCCAACCTCGGCATTATAAGACGATTTACCGCCCGGAAGTATTTTCCTCACCAACCCAGTTGCCAGAATAAAATGTTGGCATTCTACGTTTCTGCAAACCAGGGATATGTTAAAATTTCGACGTTTCTGAACTGGCGGCCTGTCCAGGGTGTCTCCCCGGCTGCTGCCCAATGACTGCTGAGATAGGCTCCAGCATCCCGTGACCCCAATTGGGATAAGCGACTTGGATAATGGATGAACCAAAAACACATCCTATAACAACATTTCAATTTATAGCCAATGCTGGTGGAGTCTGCGTCCACGTGCCTGTCACGTTTCTGTCTGTGAAAAGAAAGAAAATGGCTGACATTCCTTTAATCCTCAGTGGAAAATGCAGCATTTTAAGATAATTTCGACATAAAGATGCATTTTGATATAATTTCTAGCGATAAATATGCATTTTATTTTCATAATCTTCATTCAGTGAATGTTTTTAACTAGATTGTTTAACACAATCTTGGAAAGTGAGAGGAAGCTTGGGGAGTTTAGTATACTGGTACAGATTTTCAAGAATAAGGGCGATGTGCAGAACTGTAGCAGCTACAGAGGTATTAAGTTGATCAGCCACAACATGAAGATATGGGAGAGAGTAATAGAAGCTAGGTTAAGAGGAGAGGTGGCGATTAGCGAGTAGCAGTATGGTTTCATGCCATGAAAGAGCACTACAGATGCGATGTTTGCTTTGAGAACGTTGATTGAAGAGTAAGGAGAAGGCCAGAAAGAGTTACATTGTGTCTTTGTGAAGTTAGAGAAAGCATGTGACGTGGTGCCGAGAGAGGAGGTGTGGTATTGTATGAGCAAATCGGGAGTTGCAGAGAAGTATGTAAGAGTGGTGCAGGATATGTATGAGGGAAGTCTGACAATGGTGAGGTGCGCGGTTGGAATGATAGATGGGTTCAAGGTGGGGGTGGGATTACATCAAGGATTGGCTCTGAGCCCTTTCTTGTTTGCACTGGTGATGGACAGGTTGACGGACGAGATCAGGCAGGAATCTCCATGGACTATGATGTTTGCGGATGACATTGTGATCTGTAGCGAGAGTAGGGTGCAGGTTGAGGAGAGCCTGGAGAGGGGGAGGTATGCACTGGAGAGAAGAGGAATTAAAGTCAGTAGGAGCAAGACGGAACACCTATGCATGAATGAGAGGGAGGACAGTGGAATGGTGAGGATGCAAGGAGTGGAGGTGATGAAGGTGTATGAGTTTAAATACTTGGGGTCAACTGTCCAAAGTAATGGGGATTGCAGAAGAGAGTGAAGAATAGAGTGCAGGCAGGGTGGAGTGGATCGAGAACAGTGTCAGGAGTGATTTGTGACAGATGGTGTAATGTTCTGTTATGTAATAAATCAAGCTGAAAAGTAAATCTTGTCTCTGTGTATTTAATCACGTCTTTGTCTGCTCCATGGCTGTCACATGTTCCAACCCTAGAACGTTCTGGGCTAGAACGTTCTCTCCTCTGTCCTGATACTCCTGGACATGTCAGCTGCATTCGACACAACGAACCACCAGATCCTCCTCTCTACCCTCGAGGGGCTGGGTGTCACAGGCTCTGCACTCTCAATGTTTGCAACCTACCTGACGGGTCGCTCCTACCAGGTGACATGGAGGGGAACTGTGTCGGAGCCTCACAGACTGACTACAGGCGTTCCACAGGGTTCGGTTCTGTGTCCTCTCCTTTTCTCCCTGTACACGACATCCCTGGGTTCTGTTATTCTCTCACATGACTTCTCTTACTATTGTTATGCCGATGACACCCAGCTGATCTTGTCCTTTCCTCCCTCTGACACACAAGTAGACACGCATTGCTGCGTGTTTGACTGAAATCTCGTAGTGGATGGCGACACACCAACTGAAGCTCAATCTGGACAAGACAGAGCTGATGTTCTTCCCGGGGAAAGGTTGCCCGCACCAAGACCTGGCCATCACCATTGACAACACCTTGGTGACGCCAACTCGGACTGCGAGGAATCTGGGTGTGATCCTGGATGACCAACTGTCGTTTGCTGCAAACGTTGCATCGGTTGCTCACTCCTGCAGATTTCTCCTCTGTAAAATCAGGAGGATTCGCCCATTCCTCACTGACGAGATGGCACAGGTGCTCAGCCAGGCTCTGGTCATTTCCCGGCTGGACTACGGCAACTCCCTCCTTGCTGGCGCCCCGGCGTCGGCCATCAGACCTCTGGAGCTTGTTCAGAAAGATGCAGCTCGTCTGGTGTTCAACCGCCCTAAGTTCTCCCACACAACTCCCCTTCTCATGTCCCCACACTGGCTCCCAGTAGCTGCTCGCATCCAGTTTAAGACTCTGGCGCTAGCCTATAGGGCAGTGAAAGGAACAGCTCCTTCCTATCTCCAGGCCATGGTCAAGCCCTACACCCCCGCCCAACTACTTCGCTCTGCTGCCTCAGGACGCCTGGTTGCCCCGTCACTCAGAAGCCCTTGCTGCCGATCGACCCGGTCACGGCTCTTTTCTGTCCTGGCCCCACAGTGGTGGAATGAATTCCCCACTGATGTCAGGACAGCGGAGTCGCTGCCCATCTTTCGGCGCAGGATGAAAACTCACCTCTTTAACAACTACTACCCTGTTACTTGTTCTTAGCACGTATTGTATTCACTCATTTAAAAAAAACCCTCTTTCTTGCACTTTTACTTTAGCACTGGTTTTGCTCAGATGCTTGTTTAGATGCACCTATGACCTCTGATGACTAGTAGTTCTCCTGATTTCCTACATTAAATCCACTTTTGTAAGTCGCTTTGGATAAAGGCGTCGACTAAATGACTGTAATGTAATTACAGGTAAGTATAAAGTCTAGAGACTGGTAAGCTATAACCAAACTTAGTCATCTAAACATTACACCACATTTTTAACACTTTCCTTTTCAAGTAAAATAACAAACGGGTAAGTCACATTAAGCTATTGCCCCACCTAGTCATTTAAACATTAAACAATATTTTTAACACTTTTCTTTTCAGTACAGGTATACCGTATAACAACAAACAGGTAAGTCACATTATTTCCTTTTCAGGTATCCCAACTCAATGTAGCTTTCTGATAAGTTTTCAAATAACTCCACACTTCGATGTCTTGTAGGATATTGCTAACCAAACTAAGTCTCTTGTTTTTGTTTTTTTTAAAAAAAAATTTAATCCTACAAGTACATTATAACTTTCTGTTTTCTAGGCCTGCTAGACCTGCGCATGACTGGCGTTTCAGTCGTTAGGGTAGGTGGAGGAAACTCAGTCGGGTGCATGTCAGGAAGATACACAACAGGAGGTGTCACTTCAGCACCTGTCTGTTCCTGAAATGTCTCCTGAGTTTTAAGCAGACTTCTGCGGTTTCTCCGCAGTACTTGTCCATCTTCAGTCCTAATGGTATATGACTTTGGATTTACTTCTTTCAGGACAATTGCCTTTCTGTTCCATGCAGAGGGCTTTTCGATTCTGACCACATCATGTTCTGTAAGAGGTTTCAGACTGCTGGCAGCCTTGTTGTGGTTCTTTTTCTGTTCCCTCTTGAGCTGCATGTGTTTCTGTGTCAGTTTCTTGTTTCCTTTTTCACAGGCATGCATGGCAGTGAGTTGTGCAGTTTACGGGTCACGAGGAGCTCCGCAGGCGACATTCCATGTGCCAGAGGTGAGGATGAATAGTTCAACAATGCCAGGTAAGGGTCTGAGTTGGTTTCAGTGGCCTTTTCCATCAGCCTTTTGACAATTTCCACTCCTTTCTCTACCTTCCCATTTGCCTGTGGATGGAGAGGGCTTGATGTTCTGTGTTGGAACCCATACTGTTCTGTAAACATCTGAAACTCCCGGCAGCTATACTGGGGGCCACTGTCACTCTGCACTGTTTGAGGAATTCTGTGACTGGCAAAGATGCTTCTCAGGTGAGTTGCAGATGTGTACACTGCTTGCAGATGTGCTGTTTAGCTGTGCGATTTCAGGATAGTTTGAGAAATAATCTATTACTAAAAGGAAGTCCTTTCCATTCAGATGGAAGAGATCTGTTCTTACTTTTTGCCATGGCTCAGCTGACATGTCTTGAATCAGCATTGGCTTTTTGGTTTGCTTGTAACGGTGTCTTTGACATGTGTCACATTTACTAATCAGTGTCTCAATGTCTCTGTTAATACCTGGCCAATAAACAGCTTCCATAGCTCTTCTTTTGCACTTTGCAGTGCCAAGGTGACCCTCGTAGATCCGGCTGAGCATCTCTTGGCGCGTAGACTCTGGAATGATAATCCTGTAATCCCCTTCAATGTAAAGCACTTTTCTAGACATCCAAAGCACTTCACATTGAAGGGGTAACTCACTTCAATCACCAACAATGTGTAGCACCCACCTGGGTGATGCACGGCAGCTATTTTATGCCAGAACCCTCACTACACATCAGCTTTAGGTGCAGAGCGAGAAAATAATTTAGCCAATGACATGGGGGGATGATTGGGTGGCCAGATGGAGACAGCCAGGTTGGGAATTTTGCTAGGACACCGGGGAACCCCCTACTCTTTTGTGACAAGTGGTGTGGGATCTTCAATGATCACAGGGAGTCAGGACCTTGGTTTAAAATCTCATTCTAAGGATTACATCTCCTACAGCACAGTGTTTCCATCACTATACTGAAGCGTTTTTTTTTTTTAGAAAAAGAGGGGAGACTGCCCCCTAACACCACTTCCGGGAACGACTCGGTTTTCCCGGGAGGTCTCCCATCCAAGTACTAGCCAAGCCCATACCTGCTTAACTTCCATCATTTGGCAGAGCCAGGGTACATGTTGGTATGGCTGCCAGAATACCAATTCTATAACACATAATTGAATTATAAATAATTCTTAAAGCCCCTGAGGGAATTTCCTAGAGAATACTTTTTAACAAGTAAAATGAGTGAATAAATGACCACATTCACAGCACTAAAGCTAGCTGTTTGAGATGCCCAGTTAAACTGCATGTATGATAGTCTTTTCACTCTCAAATGTAAATATTCATGAGCTGAGTATGGACATTTGAGAGTGAAACTGCAGGTATGATAGTAGCAGAGTGAAGCCTATCTTAACATGCAAGATGGAGAGGGCCATGGAAGTGATCGGTTTTCAGAAAAACCAGAAGACTTACAGATGAAACTCCTGGCCATGATGATTTTCTCATGGCAAGCAGCATTCAAGATTTCTGACAATGCCATCACATCACTTCTTTTGTGCATTGAACAGGTCATGAGGTAATTTCAATTTCAATACAGAATATTGAAGATATATATGGTAAAAACATCCACTGTGCATTTAAGCAAGACAAAAGAAAAGGTGACTGTAGTAATGCCATTTTGCACGGTGGGTGAAATTTAGGATAGCGTACTAAGCTTTTTATAGGCAAGATTGAAGGAGTGGATTTTCAATTCTAAGTCTTGTGTCCCAGTCCAGGGAAATAAATGCATGCATGTATGTATGTATGTACAGTGCATCCGGAAAGTATTCACACCCCTTCACTTTCCCCACATTTTGTTATGTTACAGCCTTATTCCAAAATGGATTAAATTCCTTTTTTTTCTCATCAATCTTCATAAATACCCCATAATGACAAAGTGAAAAAGGTTTCGTAGAAATTTTTGCAAAGTTATTAAAAATAAAAAACTGAGACATTACATGTACATAAGTATTCACACCCTTTACTCAGTACTTGGTTGAGGCACCCTTGGCAGCGATTACAGCCTCAAGTCTTCTTGGGTATGAAGCTACAAGCTTGGCACACCTATATTTGGGGTATTTCTCCCATTCTTCTCTGCCGATCCTCTCGAGCTGTGTATGGTTAGATGGGGAGCATCGCTGCACAGCTATTTTCAGGTCTTTCCAGAGATGTTCAATGGGGTTCAAGTCTGGGCTCTGGCTGGGCCACTCAAAGACATTCACAGACTTGTCCCGAAGCCATTCCTTCGTTGTCTTGGTTGTGTGCTTAGGGTCGTTGTCATGTTGAAAGGTAAACCTTCGCCCCAGTCTGAGGTCCTGAGCGCTCTGGAGCAGGTTTTCATCAAGGATCTCTCTGTACTTTGCTCCATTAATCTTTCCCTCGATCCTGACTAGTCTCCCAGTTCCTGCCGCTGAAAAACATCCCCACAGCATGATGCTGCCACCACCATGCTTCACTGTAGGGATGGTATTAGCAAGGTGATCAGAGGTGCCTGGTTTTCTCCAGACGTGACGTTTGGCATTAAGGTCAAAGGGTTCAATCTTGGTTTCATCAGACCAGAGAATCTTGTTTCTCATGGTCTGAGAGTCCTTTAGGTGCTTTCTGGCAAACTCCAAGTGGGCTGTCATGTGCCTTTTACTGAGCAGAGGCTTCTGTCTGGCCACTCTACCATAAAGGCCTGATTGGTGGAGTGCTGCAGAGATGGTTGTCCTTCTGGAAGGTTCTCCCATCTCCACAGAGGAATGCTGGAGGTCTGTCAGAGTGACCATCGGGTTCTTGGTCACCTCCCTGACCAAGGCCCTTCTCCCCCTATTGCTCAGTTTGGCTGGGCAGCCAGCTCTAGGAAGAGTCTTGGTGGATCCAAACTTCTTCCATTTACAAATGATGGAGACCACTGTGCTCTTCAGGACCTTCAAAGCTGTAGAAATGTTTTTGTACCCTTCCCCAGATCTGTGCCTCGATACAATCCTGTCTCAGAGGTCCACAGACAATTCCTTTGGCTTCATGGCTTGGTTTCTGCTCTGACATGCACTGTCAACAGTGAGACCTTATATAGACAGGTGTGTGCCTTTCCAAATCATGTCCGATCAATTGAATTTACTACAGGTGGACTCCAATCAAGATGTAGAAACATTTCAAGGATGATCAGTGGAAACAGGATGAACCTGAGCTCAATTTTGAGTGTCATAGCAAAGGGTGTGAATACTTATGTACATGCAATATTTCAGTTTTTTATTTTGAATAAATTTGCAAAAATTTCTACAAAACCTTTTTCACTTTGTCATTATGGGGTATTGTGTGTAGACTGATGAGCAAAAAAAGGAATTTAATCCATTTTGGAATAAGGCTGTAACATAACAAAATGTGGGGAAAGTGAAGGGGTGTGAATACTTTCTGGATGCACTGTATGTATGTATGTATGTATGTATGTACTGATTTGTAAAACATGTTACTGACCCTCATTGGATAGTGTTGAAATAAATTGTTATGGCATCCGTGTAGCATACCAACATGGGATCGCCGGGTTGACTCCCCGTGTTACCTCCGGCTTGGTCGGGGGTCCCTACAGACACAGTTGGCCGTGTCTGCGGGTGGGAAGTCAGATGTGGGTATTTGTCCTGGCCGCTGCACTAGCACCTCCTCTGGTCGGTCGGTTGGGGCGCCCCCCCCCCCGGATCGGCAGAGAGGGGGTGGAGCAGCAACCAGGATGGCCCAAAAAGAGCCGGGAAATTGGCCAGATAAAATTGGGGTGGAAAAAGGGGTAACTTGAATAAATAAATAAAGAGTTGAACTAAATTGTATCTTTTTTTCTAAAACGTTATTGGCCATTGGTAGTAGCATACTTACTTAGATAAGGCAAATGTATTCAAGCTACAATTTGAGTCTATAAGCCTGATCTATTTATACCAGATATTTTCTTAAAATGGGGTTAGTACCTTTTAGAAAAAGGATTAACCTCTGCACTAGTATAAAAGGCAAGTCCAAATTCCCCTACTATATCCCGTCTGTGAAGATACACAGTCATCCAGGTCCTCTCCTAGACCCCTACTATACTGATTTGCATTTGGATAGCTCACAGCATGTTCATTTACATGTGAAAGCCTCCCCTATACCTGGGGGGTCAACTGCCAAGCTCCCTCAGCTTACTAAAATGTTCTTACTAGTAATTGTGTTGTTATGATGTTGTTTTGATGATCTGTATCAGCTGGTTGTTAATCACCGGCAGATCCATGGCTGCTGTTTAACATGGGTCAAACCCACGTTACTTTTCCTCTTTTTGAGTGTTTGGGGTAGGCTAATGAAAACAATTAAAATGAAAGCATACTAAGCGGGGGATTTGTAGGCTAAATGTAAAAATGTAATTGTGGTCCATTATAGTTAGGCTGCTGAGATAAACTTATTTAATTCACAGTCGGCGAGTAGGGAGCTTGGGAAGCAATAGTAAATGCATGTGTGTCTGTAGAGATAAACCAGGGTACCCCCACCCCCACGCCCATAGCCCATCAACCACAGTCACAGATTCACCAAGTCACAGAGAAGAAGAGGAACAGTTAGAGATCATGTTGTCCTGGGCACGAGCAAGACACGGCGGGCCTGGATGGAGGTGATTGTCATGTTAAATTAGATCAGTGGGTGGGTGATCGAAAGAAACATGGGCAACATGTAATCAGTGCTGTCATACAGTGCTTATCATACATATGTGAAACTCTTAACCACTGGCAATCCGTTTTGTTTGAAAAATACACACGCCACAGGTTTGTATAGATACATGCACTAAAGGAAGTTGTATAAGTACAGAAGACATAACACAACAATATCTACGTGTTTCCTGGATGCGTCCGAAGCTTTTGACCAAATTAATCATGGTAAATTGTTTTTTAAACTTCAAACGCGAGAGGTCCCCCCATATTTGATAAGGATCTTGCACTTTTGGTATTGGCATCAAATCATCCAAGCTAGATGGGGCAAGACTATCGCATCCTCCCGGGTGAGCAATGGTATCAGACAAGGTGGAATACTGTCACCTGTTCACTTTAATCAGTATATGGGTGATCTTTCTACAAGACTATGTTGTAAAACCTATAGTATATGGCTGGACCATGGAGGGACATCTGTAGGCAACGCAGAATTGCTGAAATTGTGGTATTTAGGAGACCATTTGGTAAAAAAGAGAAAAGGGTATCTTAGAGGAAGCTAATGGCTACAGCCAGGCATACCTCATGTGTGTGTGTGTGTGTGTCAGGCGGGGGAGTATCATCTAAAGATAGAATGAAGGGTCATGAGAGAGATGGAAAAGTGAGAAAGGAGAAGTTTGTTTGTGGATGATTAACCAGGTGGCAACAGCGAATTCTAAACAGGTGAAAAGTGCATCATGGAGCAGATCCTTATCTGAGCTGCTGATGACTTACAGTATCGTCACCGACCGCACTGCTGACATATACGTTGTCTCCGGTGAGACACAACACATAAACCTGGGCTTTTCTGTTGACAGCTGAAACGTTGCCTTAATGATAACAGCTTTTCTTTACTCTCTTTTGTGTAAGCAGGAACTTGCATGTGTGAGGTTTATTTGTGTGTATGTTTGAGAATGTGTGTGTGTATGCATCTGTATGTAAGTGTATATATATATATATATATATATATATATATATATATATATACACAAGGTGGCTCAGTGGTAAGCACTGTTACCAGCAAGGTTTGCAAATGTTTGATATTTGTTTTTATTTATACTGCTTTTATTTTTATACTTACAAATTTTTGTAACTGTTTTGACTAATAAATTGCTTTCTTCCTCTTTGCTCTTAAGTTATGGCTTTATTTGTTAGTGCTTTTTATTTTACTCTTACAATGTTTTGTGTTTTGTGTCATTTTTAACAATTTTATCCTGTTCTGTGAAGCACTTTGTCAACTTGTTTTGAAAAGTGCTATATGAATGAAGTTTATTATTATTATTACCTTGTTTCTCTCATCTTTATACATATATACATATATACATACATACATACACACACACACACACACACACACACATATATATATATATATATATATATATATATACATACATAGATACATACATACATATATATATATATATAAACTCTCCCTCTCATGCTTTTTTTGGGTGGTGTGCGTCTTCCTCAAGCTCGGGTCCTCTACCAGGGGCCTGGGGGTTTGAGGGTTCCACGCAGTATCTTTGCTTTTCCTAGTACTACACTCTTCTGGACAGACACCTCTGATGTTGTTCCTGGAATCTGCTGGAGCCACTCCCCCAGTTTGGGGGGGGGCACAGTCCTTAGTGCATCGAATACCACTGGGACTACTGTGGATTTCACCTTCCACATCCAATCTAGTTCTTCCTTCAGCCCTTGGTATTTCTCTAGCTTCTTGTGCTCTTTCTTCCTGATGTTGCCGTCACTCAGGATTGGTACATCGATCACTACTGCTGTCTTCTGTTCCTTGTCGACCACCACAATGTCTGGTTGGTTAGCCAGCACCTCCTTGTCAGTCTGGAACTTTAAGTACCGCAGGATCTTAGCTCTGCCATTTTCACCCCCCATGGCGGTGTCTCCCATTTGGACTTAGGGACTTCCAATCCAACTCATGTTGCTTCCACATCAAAGAAGGTCCAACAAAGACTTTTTTCCCCTGAGGAAAATGCATACATTTTTAATATCTCCTCCGAGATGATGACTCCCTTTTATAGAAATTTTATTGAAACAGTTTTAATGTACTGTATTGTTGCTTGATTTGGTAACTTGACTCTGGCCAATAAAAAACGGCTTGATAGACTCATCAAATGGGCTAGTAAGATTTCAGGGAGAAGTCAAGCCCAGCTTACTGACCTTTACAATAGGAAGGTGTTCAGAAAGGCTTCTTCCCTTCTGGAGTGCCAAGGTCACCCCCTTCAGCCAGAGTTTGAGCTGTTACCCTCAGGTCGTCGGTTGCGGATGCCCTGTATTAGGACTAAGAGATACAAGGCTTCCTTTGTCCCCACTGCCATTCAATTGTTAAATGGTAGATAGTATTCATCTGTTGTCTGCAGATTGCTTGTTTCCTTGGTCTGTATATTTTAACTCCTTTGGTTCTCCTTGCCCACTATGTCCTGTTGTCAATTCTGTCTTGGAGTTTGTATGTTTTGTTTTTGTGTGAGAGTTTTTATTATACTTCCTGCAAACCAATTTCCCTGTAAGGGACAATAAAGACACTTTGACTTTGTATTCAGTACAGATGTTCCTGTACACTATCCCAGGCACTTGGTTATGCCTTTCAGTGTACACTTTCCCAGCTAGCATTTTATACCCTGCTACTAAGTGCTGGACTGTCTCAGGGATGTCTTTGCATAGCCTGCATCTTGGGTCTTCTCTGGTGTGGTAGACCCCTGCCTCAACCACTCTGGTGCTGAGTGCCTGTTCTTGTGGTGCTATGATCTGAGCCTCTGTGCTGTCCTTCAGTCCAGCCTT
This sequence comes from Lampris incognitus, assembly GCF_029633865.1. Taxonomy (NCBI): domain Eukaryota; kingdom Metazoa; phylum Chordata; class Actinopteri; order Lampriformes; family Lampridae; genus Lampris; species Lampris incognitus. The sequence goes on from NC_079226.1 coordinate 29,142,126, forward strand.
TTCTAACCACTGGTAGGACTTCTCGATGTCAGCCACGTCTTCTATCTGTCGATGGTACATCCCAAGGAAGGGCTTAGTCTTCCATGTTGCATCCTCTTCTTCTTCCTCCCCACTCTCTGTCCTCTGCTGGCTGAGGTACTCACTCAGCAGTTCATCCTGGGGGGGACCTCTTTCTGATGTACTCAATGTTCCTTGTTTCATCCTGGATAGTGGCTCTGATACTCACTAAACTTCAACCCCATTTTTTTGTTTATCGTACAGTCTCAGGATGCTGGACTTTGGGTGGAACCCTCTGTGCATTGTGAGGAGTTTCCATGTCCTGATATCTGTGGCCTTTACCTCCTTTTTTGGCTAGCTTATTATTACAGCTTAGTATCTGATGACTGATAGGGCATATTTGTTGATGGCTTGGATCTCATTCTTCCCATTGAGCTGGCTCCTCAGGACTTGCCTAAATCTCTGGAGGTATTTGGCAGTAGCTGACCTCCTTGCTGCCTCCTCGTGGTTTCCATTTGTCTTTGGAATACCGAGGTACTTGTAACTGTCCTGCATGTCTGTTATCCTGCCATCTGGTAATTCAACGCCTTCAGTCCTCACCGCCTTTCCCTTTTTTGCCACCATTCGACCATTCCGATGTAATCGCCACAGATCCTGGTGAGGTGGATCAGTGAGTCAATGTATCGCTCATTCCTGTCATATACATTCATATATAGGAGGTGGCTGATGGTAATTCCACTTCTGAACCTGTATCCACATCCACTCTTTGTGATGATCAGACTGAGCTTAGCTGCTATGATGCCTGACAGGATCTTCCATACTGTGGAGAGGCAGGTTATCGGCCGGTAGTTTGGAGGTGTTGTACCGTTGTTGGGATCCTTCATTATCACTATTGTACTCCCATGTGTTAGCCAGTCAGGGTGAGACCCTGATGTTAGCAGCTGATTCCTCTGTGTCACCAGGCGTTCACGGAGTGCCGTTAGCTTCTTCAGCCAGTAGGCATGAATCATGTCAGTGCCTGGTACAGTCCAGCTGTTCATGCTTGAGACTCGTCTTTGGATGTCAGCCACTATGATGATAACTGGTTCTTGTTTTGGGATATTGCTGTGGTCTGCTCTTAGGCCCACCAGCCACTGGGCATTGGTGCTGTGTGATGCCTCCTTTTCCCATATATATTTTCAGTATTGCTCAGGCTCTGCTCTGGGTGGGTTAGATGTTCCCTTGTTACTCTGCAGCTAGCATTACACTTTAGATGGTTCTTGGAGGAACAAGCCATTTACTCTTTTGGCTTCTGCTTCACTAGTGTATCTCTTCAGCCTGGCAGCCAGTGCTGTGAGCTTTTGTTTGGCAGTTTCCAGGGCCTCACTTATCAACATCTTGCTGTACTTTCTTCAACCAGGGCCTGTCTTTCATCACACCTTTCTGCACCTCTGTTAAGTGGCTAACATCTCTCCATGCTGCTTTGATTTTGGCTTCCAGTCTTCTCTTCCATGGAGGGTACTGTTGGGGGCCTGTGTTCTTAATCCTGTACCCAAGCACCTCCAGGATTATGATTGCAGTGTCATACAAGCTCGTTAGTCTCTGTTATGGTGGCAGTCAAGATATTGCATAAAGCTGTGTTCACATCCACAAGCAGGCTTTGTGATGGTACTTTGACACTGAGTCATGGAAGTCGAGCCTGAGGGTTGACTGTCTTTAGTCTGGCCAGGATTCTCATTTAAACCTTGGTAGCTTCAGCTGTCATAGCTGGAAGGATTGTTTCAGCTGGTTGGAGTCTGTCTTCATGTATCTCCTGCCTACTGGGCGGCCCTTCAGGGTGCTGAATTGTATAGTCATCCTGTTGGAGCCTCTCCATCACAAGTTGTGACAGTAGCTTCCTTCTATTGATGTTCGAGCATTGAGCCACCAGGGGTCTGCTGTTATAGTAGCATTCAGTCGGTTCCAGGTTCTCAGCCCTTGTCCATGAATGTCTTGTTCCAGTAGCCTATTTCTCATCAGATTGTCCTGGTTCCTCAACACCTGACGTGGACTTTGTTAACCCAGGTGACATTTGAGCCGGTATGACCCTATTCGTGTTACTCTCACTCATGTCTGAGGTAGTTGGCTTGTATATCATTAGGAGTCTAAGCCATGGACTCTTAATGGAGACTCCTCCCAACCGGTGAGAAAACCAGCGCTCTTACCTACTTATATATATATATATATATAAAAGTGTTGCTTTTTTAATTTTCTATTAAAAAAAATCAAAATTACAAATAACTTTTAAATTACTTTTTTTTTGTCATATGAGTTTATATCCTATGCCACTAATCGCTTTGTCAAGAGCAAGTATATTTTGTCTGAAGATATTTAATTTCAAATCAAACTCTTGTGCTGGATGGGTTGTCCTCATATTCATTGCATTAGGGACCAATTAGAGGCACTTCATTTTAATCTGTGATGCTGACGCCCATCATTACCAGCCATACAAGCTGTTTTGACTTCCTCTAACTCTCCATCTTCTGTGTGAGAGGTAGAAAGGCAGGGGTGAGAGAGGGTTGGTAGAGTTGCTAACTGCCGTCAGACAATATTAATAGCTGAGGAAAGTCTGTGTGTGTGTGTGTGTGTGTGTGTGTATGTGTGTAGACACATGTGGTGGTCTCATTAAACAAGGTCTAACTGCTTTCACTGTTTACAGATGATTATATTCAGACATCAGCACTGATTGAAATAGAGATAATTGCTTCAAACAAGCTGCAGGAAAGTCTCTCTCCCACTCCCCCCCCCCACCTGCTCCTCTTACCTTCTCTGTCTTCCATTTGACCCCTCCATATCTCTCTTACCTCTCACTCTCTTGCATTTGTTTTTCTTTCCAATGATTTCCATGAGACGTGGTCTTGTTCATTTGCATACCCCTCTCTCTCTACACCTCTCCACTCCTTCCCTCTCTTTACCCCTTCATCCCCCACCCCCACACCCTCCAACCATACTAATTCCAAGGAAATGACTAAACACCTGTCATGACCTCTCCAAGCTGTATGAGGTAATTAATCAGACATTGCAGCAAATGTCACTGTCGACAAGTGCGCACACGAATATTCACACTAGTGCAGACACGACGCCTGTACACACACACACACACACACACACACACACACACACACACACACACACACACACACACACACACACACACACACACACACAAACACACACACACACACACGGACGCAGGTGTTCATCTGCCTCATCCTGGAGCCGATCCTGTGTACATGTGTTTGGGGCGTAGGAGGGTGGAGCATTGTATAGGCACTCCATTGTAAACTCATGAATTACTTTCCCATAATGCAGTATGTCAGCCTGACCTTGGAAGGGAGGCTTTCTCCTCCACCCTATAAAGCGGGCCGTAACACTGGGCCTGTCACAAATGCAGTGCCCCCCCCCACACACACACACACCCACACACACACACACACCTGCCTCAGTAGGGAGTGTATGACACACATGGGACATGTGGAGTGAAAGAGCAGGTAAAGGGAGAGGAGAGTGAGAGAAGGGGGAGTAGTGGTGGTGGAGGGGCAGGGTATAAGGAAGTTGGGAAGTTGAAAGCCCCTGTCATCCAATCAGAGCATGTCTGCAGCAGGCGGGCAGGTGGTGGTACGGAGCTGTGGGTGTGTTTGTTGTGTTTTAGTCTTTCTAATACCCCCCCCCCACTTTCTGCATCTCATTAATGTCTTGCCTCTCTCTCTCTCTCTCTCTCTCTCTCTCTCTCTCTCTCTCTCTCTCTCTCTCTCTCTCTCTCTCTCTCTCTCTCTCTCTCTCTCTCTCTCTCTCTCTCTCTCTCTCTCTCTGACGCACACACATCTTTGCATCTGTCTTTCTCCATCACTTTCTTCAACACTCTTTCTCTGTCTCTTTCTCTCTTTCACTTCCATCTTTTTCTCTCTCCATCCGTCTCTCTTCCTCTCCGTTGCTCTATATGCTTATGAGCGGCTCCCTTAGTTCTGTTTTTGATTAATATTGATTTAGCTGTAAGAGTTTGGCTATGTGATCCCACATTTCAATAACCTCTAATTACATACGCATATATCCATGCATGTGCATGCACAATGGACATAAACACATGGACACACACACACACACAGGCACAAAAAACACATACACACACACATGCAAGCCTCAATAAATCTAACAGCGCGCTCCACTCTGAACGCCACCGAGTCCTCGCCCACAAATTCCAACAGCAAATCTGACATTGTCAATAAATATGGATGCCATTCTTTCCGCCTGGCTGAAGTCGTTGTGAAATAAAAGATGCAAGATGTTACTGCGCATTTTCCACTGATCCCCTCTCTTTCTTCTTCTTCTTTGCAATTTCCCCGCTCTCTTTCTGTCCTTCTCGAATAGCCTTTCATTTCTCCCTTTTTTCTTTGGTTCTTTCTTTCATTTTCTCCATTCCCCCTCTCTCGCTCTCGCTTTCTCAGCTCACCCTTCTTTCTTCCTTGCTTTCTTTTCTTTCCCTACTGTTGATCCAGCATCAATCACGGTGAAATCTAATTTGTCAAACCTCAATCTTGCAGGGCCCTCAACCCCTCGCTGCTGTCTGTCTGTCTGGAGCCTCACAAATGAGATGTGTGATAAGGCAAGAGAGAGGGAGCTCTGCCGGGAATAAAAAAAAAAAAAGACTTTTGCACTTTGAAGTCAGTGCAGATCAAAAACAACAGAGGGTTCTTTGTGGAAAAAAGGGAGCGTTTCTCCCCTTCATCCATCTTCCATAGCTCCGGCACCTCCTCTGCTAAACCAGTCTATCACTCTGTGAACTGTCACACATCAGATGCAGACCCCCAACCCGCCCTACCTTCCCACCTACTGGACCAACCGCAGGGGGAGAGAGAGAGAGAGATGGCTTTTAATGTGGGTGCCCACGTACCGCCGTGCATAAGCATGTGCATTTACATGTCCTGATGCATAAGCGTATCTAAAACCTGTGTGCTTGCATTTGTTTTTAACACGTGTGTGTGTGTGTGTGTGTGTTTTGCATCATCATCATGACCATCCATACGAATAACTCTGCATCTCCAGAGGGTTGGTGACAGGTAGAGTAATTTGCACCATCTCTACATAGGCACCCAGCTGGTAAAGAGATGCAGTATTTTCCGTTTGTCAATTTGTCATCTCATCCCGGGATCCCATGCTTTTGGTTCTCGCTGCCTCAAAGGCAATCTCCCTTCCCTATTATTACATTGCACCCGGGTTCGTCCCTGTCAGTTCAATTTTGCGGCACAGTTGCAACGTCAAGTCTGGAGAAGCAAGCGTCAGTGTCAGCGCCAATTGCCAGGGCGTACAGTACATCTCGTGTCCCTTAAATCCCCAGCCCATACTCCCCCGCTCCTCCGTCCCGTGTTCCCGACATGGGAGTCATTTGTCTTCACCGTGTCCATGGCGATGATGTGGGATAACGTCGAGGGCCAGTGGAGCAGACAGGGGGTGTATTGGAATATCGATTCCCCTCCTCCCTCTCTCCTTTCTCGCCTCCTGTTGGACTCGTATATTTTTTCTCCTAATGGTGGCAGGGTCCCGTTCCATACGTTCTATTTTATGCCCCTTTGTTGTCTGTTGCACGTTGCAAGGGCAGGTCTTCGAGGTTCATGTTTGTGGGAGTTTTAAGGATTAATATAAAGAGTACATCTGCCCCTCCCTACAACAACCACCCCAAAATTTAGAAAGGTGGTGGTGGTGGTGTGTGTGTGCGTGTGTGTGAGACTGTGTGTGCGCGCATGTGTGAGACTGTGTGTGTGTGTGGTGGGGGTGCATTTTTAAAGTCTATGACATAGAGTCGAACAAAGGTCCTAACCTGAGGGTGCTTCAGATGACAAATCTTCGCTGAACATTTCAACCACAGGAAAAACAGGGAGCCTGATATAGAGCCTGAAATATCAATGATTCCACATATGGAATCAAATGTTCAGAATATGACAAGCACTGCCGGATCTTATTCCATTTAAGACACATTATATATATAGATAGATATCAGTTAACATAAAAAACACATTTGATGGTCTTGACTCTTAACAATGTGGTCTTAACACACTCTGAAATACATAAGTAGTTCATTTTAGTTGAATTATAGTATTTGTGTATGTGGTGTGTTTGTAGTGGGTCTGTTGAGGAGGTGGCAAACCTGCATTAAACTGCATTTATATATTTATTTTGGTTACACTTTATTTTAGGGGGTCGGAAATTACCTAGTAATTTCCTAGTAATAAGGTGTAATTATCACGTAATTTCTTAGAAATAAGGTTGAAATTACTTTGTAATTTGGGTTAGGGTGAGCTGTAAAATTACCTGTAAAAACTACCACTTTATTACTAGGATATTACAAGGTAATTTCAAACTTATTTCTAAGAAATTACGTGATAATTACCAGCTTATTCCAACTCCCTAAAATAAAGTTTTACCCTTATTTCTATGGTTTGTAGTTGCCAGATGGGTAGGTTTCACAACAGCACTATTATTCTATGAGTGTCGAGAGGTTCACATATCCAACATATTGAAATCCAATTTAACTGTGACTACAGTCAACAACAGCATCAACTGAGATACTGCTATTCAGTAATAAGGAAGAGATGAAAGACCACACAGGCCGTAACAGATGTGTACAGAACACAATGCTTAATTGGCAAAATATATGTAAAGTACACAGAAGAGACAAGGATTGTCTATGTCTGAGAGAAATGGCTGAAGCTTCACTGAATACTAGACATTTGGGCATAACTCAGCACCCAAGGCGAAACAAGCTAAACTTGAAAATTTGCAAAAGCAGAAATATGGGTGCAAAACTGGCGGCATAGTGGCGCAGTGGTTAGCGCAGTCACCTCACAACAAGAAGGTCCTGGGTTCGAGCCCCAGGGTAGTCCAACCTTGAGGGTCATCCCAGGTTGTATTCTGTGTGGAGTTTGCATGTTCTCCCCATGTCTGTCTGGGTTTCCTGTGGGTGCTTCGGTTTCCTCCCACAGTCCAAAGACATGTAGGTCAGGTGAATTAGCTGTACTAAATTGTCCCTAGGTGTGTGTGTGTGTGTGTGTGTGTGTGTGTGTGTGTGTGTGTGTGTGTGTGTGTGTGTGGGCGCCCTGTGATGGTCTGGCGGCCTGTCCAGGCTGTCTCCCCGCCTGCCTCCCAATGACTTTTGGGATAGGCTGCAGCATCACCACACACCTGAGAGAAGGATAAGTGGCTTGCATAATGGATGGATGGATGGGTGCAAAACTCATTTCTCTTCTTTGTTCTTTCTTTGCTTTTCTTAAACCTACCTGTCTATTCTTGCTTTTATTTACCCTGTCCATAGATGCAGATATAGACCCTCCCCATCTTATTTCTTTTAGCATTGTTGTGTTGTGGTTTCCACATCCCATAGTGCAGTGTTTCTCAACCGGGGGTCCGCGGACCCCTAGTGGTCCGTGGTGTAATTGCAAGGGGTCCGTGAAAATAAAATATCTTTAAAAAAAAGATCCTATGACATTTATAGAAATAGGATTATTTTACTCAAATGTGACTGAGACCTTTATCTACCTAAACTATAAAGGGTAACAGGACTTTTTTCTCTAATTACATCTGTTTCACAAGTGTAATCTGTTGTATTTTAATAAGAGATCTCGCTCCCGTTTGCATTGTTAAAAGTTACTGCATAAAAATTCTGTTGTTACATATATCTGAAAGTTACTGAATACATATTCTGTTTTGTTACATATATCTGAAAGTTACTGCATAAGAATTCTGTTTAGTTAACTATATCTAAGTTACAACTGAAAGCTCTTATTTTTGCCCCAAAGAGTGAATAAATGCTATAATGCAATTTAAAATGCAGTTTCTACTGTTTCTATCAAATTGCAACCCCCCTCCCCGAACATCAGGTGGAGGGGTCCTCAGGGTAGATCAAAAATACGCAGGGGGTCCAGGACCCCAAAAAGGTTGAGAACCACTGCCATAGTGCATATGTAATATATCATGGGTGGCACGGTGGCACAGTGGTTAACACTGTCGCCTCACAGCAAGAAGGTCCTGGGTTCGAACCCCGGGGTTGTCCAACCTTGGGGGTCATCCCAGGTCGTCCTCTGTGTGGAGTTTGCATGTTCTCCCTGTGTTTGCGGTGGGTTTTCTCCAGGTGCTCCGGTTTCCTCCCACCATCAAAAAAGACATGCATGTTAGGGTTAGTACTCCTGTCTGTGCCCCTGACCAAGGCAATGGCAAGACGAACTGGAGTCAAACTAAAACACGTATATCCAAACGAAGCAACAACAAAAAAAAATCACTGTCCAAGACAGACAATGAACGCCAGCCAGGATGACTGTCATAACTGCCGGTCTGCATGGGCTAGCAGTTAGCTTAGCCCGCCCCGCTTCCATGTCCTGTCAGACCACCCTCAGTGTTTCCTCTTCGGGTGCAGCTCCGGGCAGGGCTGTGGTCCTTGGGCGCACCGGATACGGCAAACCAAGCTCTCCAAACCAATCCAATGCCAGCTCTCCCAGCCAGACACCTTCAACCCCTCCCCCACATGACAACACCAAAAACATATATATATATATATATATATATATATGTATATGTATATATATACACTACCGTTCAAAAGTTTGGGATCACCCAAACAGTTTTGTGTTTTCCATGAAAAGTCACACTTATTCACCACCATATGTTGTGAAATGAATAGAAAATAGAGTCAAGACATTGACAAGGTTAGAAATAATGATTTGTATTTGAAATAAGATTTTTTTTACATCAAACTTTGCTTTCGTCAAAGAATCCTCCATTTGCAGCAATTACAGCATTGCAGACCTTTGGCATTCTAGCTGTTAATTTGTTGAGGTAATCTGGAGAAATTGCACCCCATGCTTCCAGAAGCAGCTCCCACAAGTTGGATTGGTTGGATGGGCACTTCTTTGAGCAGATTGAGTTTCTGGAGCATCACATTTGTGGGGTCAATTAAACGCTCAAAATGGCCAGAAAAAGAGAACTTTCATCTGAAACTCGACAGTCTATTCTTGTTCTTAGAAATGAAGGCTATTCCATGCGAGAAATTGCTAAGAAATTGAAGATTTCCTACACCGGTGTGTACTACTCCCTTCAGAGGACAGCACAAACAGGCTCTAACCAGAGTAGAAAAAGAAGTGGGAGGCCGCGTTGCACAACTGAGCAAGAAGATAAGTACATTAGAGTCTCTAGTTTGAGAAACAGACGCCTCACAGGTCCCCAACTGGCATCTTCATTAAATAGTACCTGTTAGAGCCTGTTTGTGCTGTCCTCTGAAGGGAGTAGTACACACCGGTGTAGGAAATCTTCAAATTCTTAGCAATTTCTCGCATGGAATAGCCTTCATTTCTAAGAAGAAGAATAGACTGTCGAGTTTCAGATGAAAGTTCTCTTTTTCTGGCCATTTTGAGCGTTTAATTGACCCCACAAATGTGATGCTCCAGAAACTCAATCTGCTCAAAGAAGTGCCCATCCAACCAATCCAACTTGTGGGAGCTGCTTCTGGAAGCGTGGGGTGCAATTTCTCCAGATTACCTCAACAAATTAACAGCTAGAATGCCAAAGGTCTGCAATGCTGTAATTGCTGCAAATGGAGGATTCTTTGACGAAAGCAAAGTTTGATGTAAAAAAAATCTTATTTCAAATACAAATCATTATTTCTAACCTTGTCAATGTCTTGACTCTATTTTCTATTCATTTCACAACATATGGTGGTGAATAAGTGTGACTTTTCATGGAAAACACGAAATTGTTTGGGTGATCCCAAACTTTTGAACGGTAGTGTGTATATATATATATATATATATATATATATATATATAGAAAGAGAGAGAGAGAGAGAGAGAGAGAGAGAGAGAGAGAGAGAGAGAGATATTGCAATCAAGTATGAAAAAAGTAATCCAAGGCTCTTCTGTCTCATTACACCTGAGAGTATTTTCAATAAACGCTGGTGGTCATTTTTTGAGATAGTCTTGGATATATGCATATATATATATACCTGTGTGTGTCAAAAGGCATACTAACTGTATGTTTGTTCACGTGCAAGGCTGCAAATCCAACTTAGCATAACTACTGACCTGAGTGAGTGATAGGAACGTGTTTAAGTGTGCCACCCGAGAGCCCGCATTGTCTCCTCATCCTGGCTTGTGTTTTGATGTTCTTATCTGGACTGTTTTGGATTTTGTCTCTCACGGGGGAGCTGTTTCTGCTGAATAACTCTTCACAGGAGTGGAGATCAACACGCCTGCATGGAAAAGAGATGTCTGCCAAACAAAAACACACGCACCTGGCGGGACAGATGCAATCTAGACTGAGATGGAAAAAGACACCATACGCATCTGCTCAGAGCTAAATGCAATCGACAAAAGTGTGTTCATGCACTTCTAGGTACATACACATGCGAATGCACAAACAGGAATATACCGTTTGCATGGACACGTGTAAACACACACCCACACACACATTTAACATGTACAGCGCACATGACGATACGCCAGTAGATATGAAGGTGGATATACACATGCTTAAGTCGACTGAGCATACACCTGAAACTGATATGGGCCAGTTGCAGCAAGAGAGATGATTGAACATCTGTACTGTAAGAGTCTGCAAACTGTGTGTTATGCTCCCGTACGGTGTTTACTGACAGGCCAAGGCTTCCATTAGCTTAATATCTGCATCAGGATGGTTTTTGTTGTTGTTGATTCTTCCCCCCCTTTTCTCCCCAATTATACATGGCCAATTACTCCACTCTTCTGAGCCACCTCCTCTGCTGATCCGGGGAGGGCTGCAGACTGCCACATGCTTCCTCCATTACATGTGGAGTCGCCAGCCGCTTCTTTTCACCTGACAGTGAGGAGTTGCCAGGGGGACGTAGCACGTGGGAGGATCACGCTATTCCCCCCAGTTCCCCCTCCCCCTCAACAGGCACCCCGACTGACCAGAGGACGCGCTAGTGCAGTGACCAGGACACATACCCCCATCTGGCTTCCCACCCACAGACACAGCCAATTGTGTCTGTAGGGACACCTGACCAAGCCGGAGGTAACACGGGGATTCGAAGCGGTGATCCCCGTGTTGGTAGGCAACGGAATAGACCGCTACGCTACCCAGACGCCCTTGAGGATGGGTTTTGGTGAAACCATACTATATGAGCATAATACACATGCAAAAAACACCCACACAAATACACATATTCCCTTTTTTGTATATGCTGATCGTGAGCAATGGCCAGAGGAGCAGTTGCTTGGTAAAAAGCACAAACAGGAACAAAACAATAATTCAAATCCATCCCCAGCTTCCAACTTGCAGGGCCGATATGCTGCATATCATTTACAGGGACCCATACCACTCCATATGCTCACACTCACACTCACACACACCATGCACACACAGACACACACGCACATACACAACCAAACAATCTGCTCCTCAAAACACCACCTTAAGTAATTTGTCATGTCTATGATGAATTATACCCTCTACGACTTATAGCCAACCGAAGATGGAGAGAGTGAGAGAGCGAGAGAATAGGTGAGAAAGAGAGATGGCGAGAGTAGGTGGGAAACGAGCGAAAGCCAGTGGTTAACGGCTGTCAGTTCTATTTGCTGCTGAAGGGAAGCAAAGGAAAGATGACAAAATTGGGTAAGATGAGGAGGTGTGGGGGCGCCCTGGTAGCCAAATGATTATGGTGCATGCCACATAACCACAACGTCCCTGGTTCGATTCCAGCCAGGGACCTTTGCTGCATGTCATATATACCCATCTCTCACCCCTTCACTATCCACTATCCAATAAAGGTGAAAAATGCCAAAAAGATGAGACGTGGAGAGTGGTAACGGCTATCATGTCATTATGTGCAACGTGTTTTTTCTAGTAACTGTGGATCAATTTACATTTTGCCTGGGTAGAGTTTATTTAATTTGTAACCGCGGTAACGCATAAATCAAAGCACATTTTCCATAATTGGCTTATCCCAAGCTCTACCCCCCCCCCACACACACATACACATTTAGTTATTGTTGCTATTGTGGTCATTTAACTATAACCATTACATTTCGTGAGCTGCAACTGATATTCTATGGAGGTGAGAAAACCTCCCTTCAAATGCAAGCAGGCAAGGCATTCAGTACACCACTGAAGGACACTCACCAGGTATAAGAATATAGATACACGTTGATAACAATAGTAAAACGAAGAAGAAATGGAGGCGAGGCTAAGTGTTAACGCTTGCAGCAAAGAAAGGAAAACCACATCTGACGTCAGTAGAAGCTGAAGACGATGGCATCACCAATCAAAATTAACCTCGTACTGCTGGCTAACTTTAACTTTGTCTTTAGCTAATTTGGCACTGAAAGCTAATTTTAGGTCTAAGTGTATGAGCCTACTCCATGTCTGTTGATGGTACCAGTCTAAGACTGTTTTGGCCGAGCCCAGTTCTGCAACAGGGCTATGGCCTGTCAGTGTCAGTATCAGAAAGGGAGGAGGCTACAGCATTAAGCTAGGCTACATCTTGTCTAAGCTAGGCTCGCTAGGCTAACTCATGACAAAACGAGTAAACATCAAAGGAATGCAATATTTAACTTTATCTGCTTAAACAAACAATTAGATGGAAATAACACATCCACGGGAATCGTAAAAATATACTAATCAAAGTATTGCTTTTCCTGAAAAAAAAACAATTTTTTTTCTAATTTATTTTTATGTTTTAAAAAAATTTGATGGCCTCGCAAAACCTGTTAATTTGTGGTCTGGATTCGAACACAACAGTGGGTACCATGTGGGAATGCACACCTTAGCAGCCAATTAAAATCCTTATTTTGAATGGATCCAAATTTAATTGGCTGCTGCAGTGTACTTTCTCACACAGGACCCCACTGTTGTGTTCGAATCCAGACCACAACATAACAGACTCAGTTGGACCGTAAAATGTTTGTAAACATAAAAATAAATGGGTAATATAATTTTTGGGGGAGTTAAAAGCGATACTTTCATAAGCATATTTATACAGTTCTCATGGATGTGTTAATTTCATTCAGTGTGTTTGTTAAGTAGATAATCTGGCACACTGTACCTTTAAATTATTCTTTGCTGTTCTCGTCTGCCTTCTACAAATAGCCTCAAAACTGCCGAGCCCCACGAGACATGGCTGTGATATTAGTTACCTATCCGATCACACATTTTCACAAATTCATTTTTGGTTTTGGAAACGGACAAAACTATGGCATCCGCCCAACTGGGTATCACTTTTCCATGTTCCCTGGCACATGTTTTAACCATCTGGGGTCTTCTGTACCCTCTCTGTTGAATGCGGATGTGACTGGACCATGGGGAAAAAGGCAGAGCATTCGACCTGCCAGTTACTTTGAATAATTCACACGTGCTCATACTGCAATAGGAAGGGCTCTACTGGGAAGGGCCCTACTTCTCTGACGTAGCCATCATATTCCCCATGCAGTCTTGATTAAAATCTGAATATCAAATTGATTTTCTTCCCGAGTGTGGCCTGATAAATCAGATATTTACTCACATATTTCTTCTAAAGTAAACAGAGAAACACATTCACACAGTCATCCTCTGGTTAAAAAAGCTATGTGTGCAACCAAGTCCAAATAAGAATTTATTTAACAGCATGCGTCTCAGAGGTATAGTGTGGAGCTGGGCAGGTCTTGGAACAGCCCTATATAGTGTGTTTATGAGGGCTCAATGCCCACAGGGCCATGGTAAAACGTGGATAGAGGCACAGCTAGGGGAGAACTCATCTGTTCTTTGGCTCTTAGCTGTTCCAACACTCATAATGCCTCCGTCCCCTGGGTGGTATTGCTTCTATAATAGCCTGCAACTATGCAGTGCTGAAAAACAACCTCACTAATTCTCTCTCACACACACAAACCCGCAGAGAAAAAAAAGGGGGGGGGCGCGATAGAGTGAGATAGAATGACAGAGAGAGAGAGAGAGAGAGAGGGAGAGAGAGAGAGAGAGGATGCAATTGAAAGGTGAAAATGAGAGCGAGAGAAGGGTTGGGGATAGAGAGGGGAAGAGGGAGTGAAAAGCTGGAGAGACAGATACGTAAAAAGAGGCAAACAAAACAGTAAAGGAGAGAGCAGGGAGAAACACACACACACACACACACACACACACACACACACACACACACACACACACACACACACACACACACACACACACACACAAAGAGGGATATCCAGTCCTTGTATTTCCAATACTCCACAGTTGGAACAGACCTCTTTTGTATTCAGGTAACTTGGCTTGACTGGAAAAAATGCTGATAACTCCTTGACACAAGGTCACACATTATCTGCCTTAAGCCAAGCAAAGAGGTTGCACAGATACATGCACTCTGGGTTTGCACATGCATGTGTGCAGTGCACGCACACGCACACACACACAAAGGTCAAGTTGACAGATCAACAAAAGTGTGTAAATAATTTTGTCTCATTTTTATAATTGCCAGGGGGCATTCAGGGACCAATGAAACGATTAGCCCAGTTAAAAATATGTGTAAATAAATAGTTTTCTGGGATAAATAGATACATAAATGAATAAATAGGGGTTGTTGAAAGAATATGGTTAAAATACATATTTTTCATTATGTACTAAAATGTTAAATTCTTTTTTGGGCGGGGGGGTTCCCCTTTTCTCCCCAATTGTACCTGCCCAATTACCCCACTCTTCCGAGTCGTCCCGGTCGCTGTGCCACCCTCTCTGTCGATCCGGGGAGGGCTGAAGACTACCACATGCGTCCTCCGATACATGTGGAGTCGCCAGCTGCTTCTTTTCACCTGGCAGTGAGGAGTTTCACCAGGGGGGCGTAGCGCGTGGGAGGATCACGCTATTCCCCCCAGTTCCCCCTCCTCCCTGAACAGGTGCCCTGACTGACCAGAGGAGGCGCTAGTGCAGCGACCAGGACACACCAACATCCGGCTTCCCACCCGCAGACACGGCCTGCACACAGGGATTCAAACTGGCGATCTCCGTGTTGGTAGGGAATGGAATAGACCGCTACGCTGCCCGGACGCCTGTCTGTCGTATGTATTTTATGTTATTTCTTTAAATAAAAAGCTACTAATTCGACAGGGTGGGGTCTTTCTAGAGAAGTGCATCTGGTCACATAGGGCCCTATCTTCCACCAGGCGCAAAGCGCAGCGCAAGTGTCTGCTAGTTTCAGACCGACGCAGGTGTCATTTTCCCGCCCAGCACCCACATTATGTAAATAGCAAATGTACTTGCGCCCATCTGAGCGCCCATTGGCGTGCTGGTGTTAAAATGAGGTGTGGTCAGGCGCGTTGCTATGTTGAGGCAGCGGAAAGCGAGTTGCACCATCGACCAACAAAAACCCAGTCTAAAGCTAAAGGCGCAGTATTTCACTGTTATCTTAAAGGCACATTATTCAGACAGTATAATGCACCTACATAGGCGGGTGCACAACGAGCGTACACGCTGCTTGTTACACACGCAGGGACACGCAGCGGCGCACAAACACCAACCAACCAATGAAGCTGCAAAAGATTACAACTAAAACATTATAATGTGAAAGATTATTATTGTGTACGTCACAATATAAAAAACAAACGTTACGAGAAAAAAAAATCACGCTTACCGAATCTGCTAATGCGCCGAGGTGCATCTCGAGTACATAGCCTACATTTCATTCAGATTTTAGATCATTTTTCAGACTGGTCATTATACGTAACCTACGGTCGCAGTCACATGCACCCGCTAGCTCAGCCACCACACCCGCTCAGCCACCACATCTCTGGAAGCGTTGACACAATTATCCAGCGATCCTCGCAGTGACTTACGAAATTCTTTTTTTTTTGGAAAAATTTTCTCAGCACCCCGACTCGTGTTTATGAAGTCGGTCCCGCTCTTGTGCAGCCGACATTGTTTCCCATTCTTCCTCGTCCTCATAGTGAGCAGCAAGATGGAGCACGCCCCATGTAACGACGCAATATAGAAAAAAAAAACCACTGAATAATTTGTTAGAATTTTTTCATGTGACCTTGACTATGCCAATGTACTGGATGGATTGAATAATGGAAATGACACACAGGAATTTAATTTTAGATGCATGTTGAGTCAAGAACAGGCATAAAAAGTATATAAATGCAGGATTGCAGGCCAGGCGCGAGGCCCTAGAGGTACACCTTGCACAGCCCATGCGACAGTTCTGATTGCACGGGAAAAAACTTTTCTTTTCTGGGCGTCCGGGTCTATTTCGTTGCCTACCAACACGGGGATCGCCAGTTCGAATTCCCGTGTTACCTCCGGCTTGGTCGGGCGTCTCTACAGACACAACTGGCCGTGTCTGCAGGTGAGAAGCCGGATGTGGGTATGTGTCCTCCTGGTCGCTGCACTAGCGCCTCCTCTGGTCAGTCGGGGTACCTGTTTGAGGGGGCGACTGGGGGGGAATAGCGTGATCCTCCAATGCGCTACGTCCCCCTGGCGAAACTCCTCACTGTCAGGTGAAAAGAAGCGGCTGGCGACTCCACATGTATCGGAGGAGGCATGTGGTAGTCTGTAGCCCTCTCTGGATTGGGAGAGGGGGTGCAGCGGTGACCGAGACAGCTCGGAAGAGTGGGTTAATTGGCCGGATACAATTGGGGAGAAAAGGGGAGGGGAAACAAACTTTTCTTCTACATGCCTAACTCCCAACTGTCTACAGTCTCAATATTACAGGGCCACCTAGTGGGCTAACATTCAATACACTCAAATTCACATTACTACATCCCTCCCTACTTAAGAAATTTCTTTGCATCCAACAGGAGCATTACAACAGTTTTTTTTATTCTGTTCTTTTCAGGTGCCTACCAACACTAGTTCAGCTGCTGTAAGTCTTTAAGGTAACCAGGCAACATAGTTTCCCTTTTTGACCATCTCCTCACTGGACTTGTATTTGACAGTTCCTTGGTCTGTCTAAAATATTCATGCAGCTTCTGTAGCTGCTGGCTCCTTCAACTTGTCACCACTGAGCACAACATCATCAACGTCCAGCAATCTTTCTACCTTTGTTGTGGCCTTACTTAGCTGAGTTGTCAGCCTGTTGTCTCTTGGTGCCTCTGGTGCTGGGCATGAATCTGATCCACATCTCTCCTAACTACTGTCCCATTACCCAACATCACTTTGTATGACACTGGCCTTGTCACAGACTTGATGATTCCCGGGATCCACTTGGGTCCAAGACTGAAGTTCTGGGTCAGTACTGAGTCTCCCATTTTGAACCAGCATCCCTTTGCCTTTTTGTCACGTTCTCTTATTTGTCTTGCTTGTTTTCCCTGCACCCTCATGTTTAGATCTGGTTGGATTAAATCCAATGTGCAATGTAGCTTCCTTCAGAGGTGGTTTGTTACTTAGGGTGACCAGGCGATCACCCTAAGTAACACCCTGGCTACCAAATAACACTGGCTACCTTGGCTGTCAGCATACCTTCTGGATATTTTTTCATCATTCTTTTAAATGTTTGTACCCTTCTCTGCTAACCCATTGCTGGAGGCATGGTAGGATGCCAAGGTCACATGGCAGATACCATTCTTATTCAGGAAGTCGTTTAACTCTGTGCTGACAAAACAAGTGCCATGATCAGACCACAATAATTCAGGCAGTTCATGGTTGCTGAAACTGATACACAAACACTCAGTTGTGGCTGAAGTGGTAGAGTTCACTGGATACAGGTCCATCCATTTGGAATGTGCATCTATGAGTACAAAAAACATCTTTCCTATAAACGGTCCAGCATAATTTACATGAATACAACTCCAGGGCTTGTTGGGTCAGTCCAAGAGGTGTAAAGGAGCTGGGGCAGGAACATTTCTTGACATTTTTACTGGCCTTGACAGTATCCTGTACCTCCTTATCCATCTTTGGCTACCATATATAACTCCTGGCCAATGCTTTCATTCTGAACACCCCAGGGTGGCATTGATGAAGCTGACTCAAGACATTTTCTTGGCCTGGCTTCAGCACAATTACTCTCGCCCCCCACAACACACACCCATTCTGGATACTGAGTTCATGTTTCCTCACTGTATAGGGCACAAATTCAATCTCTTTTAGTTCTGATGACCAGCCTCTGTGTACCATTTCCTGCACCTGCAAGAGTATTGGATCCTTATCTGCCCATACTTTCACTTGGTCAGCAGTCACCAGTGTAATGTCAGAGCTCTCCAGCATGAGAACCCTCTCTTCTGGCCTCTCTAGGTCAGGTTTCTCTGATAAATGCAAGTGGCTCAGGGCATCTGAATTGCTGTGGTACTTTCCTTCTTTGTACACTATTGTGTATTCATAGACTCTCAAGGTTACGGCCCACCATGGGATCTTCAGAGATGCCATTTGTGGTACTGTTCGCATCTCACTGAAAAGTGGCAACAAGGGCTTGTTATCTGTCACTATAGTGAATGTCTGTCCATAAATGTACTTGTGAAAGTGTTTGATTCCAAACATCACTGCCAGTCCTTCTTTATCAAGCTGAGAGTAATTTTTTTCTGCAGCATTGAATGTCTGTGATGTAAATCCCATTGGTCTTTCAGTTCTCTCTGGCATGTGATGTGACAGCACTGCACCTTTTCTATGTGGTGATGCATCACAGGATAACACAATGTCCCTCTCAGGGTCATAATGCACCAGCACAGCCACTGACTGCATATTTCTTTTGTCTTTTCAAACGTGGCATTTTGTGTCTCTCCCTACTTTGTATCTTTTTATAGCAGTTTGTACACTGGAGCAAGGACAGTTGACAGACTTGACAGGAACATGTTATAATAATTTAACAGTCCTAGATATGCCACTTCTGAAGGTGTGGGTACCTCCTTAATTGCTTGCACCTTCTTATGGACTGGGTGTAGTCCTGTTGCACCCACTTTATGACCTAGAAACATCACTTCCTCACTCATGAACAAGCACTTGGTCCTCGAGTCTGAAACCAGTGTCCTTTTGCTGCTGCAGCACCATGCCAAGAATCTGAGGATGCTCTTCGTTGTCTTTCCCTGTCAGCAGGATATCATCCAAGATAATGGCCACACTAGGGTTGCCCTGCAGCAGTCTTTCCATGGTCCATTGAAAAATAGATTGATTAGATGATACTCTGAAAGGTAGCACCCTGTAAGTGAACAAGCCTTTGTGTGTGTTTGTGGTCACATACTAATGTGCTTCCTAGTCTAAAGGGATTTGGTGATATGCATGACTCAGATCTAGTTTTGTAAATCTCTGCCCCCCCCCCCCCGACAAGCTGGCAAACAAGTCCTCAATTCTGGGAATTGGACACTGCTGCTCAAGTTCTGACACTTGATTTACAGTCAGTTTGTAGTCTGCACAGCCTTACCAAGTCATCTGGTTTTGAGACCAGAACAACTGGCACTGACCACTCTGCATATTTCAATGGTTCAATTCTCCTGGGCTAGGAGATGGTCGAGTTCAGCTTCAACCCCTCCTCTCATTGCATATGGGACAGGTCTGGCTTTAAACCTTCTTCCTTATCCTCATACATTGTAGCTGGGGGCTTTTGAATCTTCATAGCTCCTCTTTGAAGATGTCCTTATACTCCCCAAGTACCTCCTTTAAGGTCTCTTCCCTGACATGGTGGATTTGGGGTTCTGGTCTCCACTGTAAGCCTAGCCTCCTAATCCAGCCACTTCCAACCAGACTAGGGCCTGTCCCTGCCACA
Organism: Lampris incognitus; assembly: GCF_029633865.1. Taxonomy (NCBI): domain Eukaryota; kingdom Metazoa; phylum Chordata; class Actinopteri; order Lampriformes; family Lampridae; genus Lampris; species Lampris incognitus. The sequence continues at coordinate 29,161,807 of NC_079226.1, forward strand.
ACTACCACAGGGAGGTTTGCTGTTGACTTTTTATTCTGCACATTGACCATAGCTGCTCCCAAAACATTTACAGTCATAAACATTCATTGTCCTATGTATGCTCTAGGTCTCACTCTGCATGGCTGTTATTCTGGTACCTCTTTCCCCCATAAAGTTCTGTACATAGATTGGTTCATTACTGTTACCCCACACCCCGTGTCAAGTCAATTTTATTTGTATAGCCCAATATCAGAAATCACAAATTTGTCTCAAGGGGCTTTACAGCAATACAACATCCTGTCCTTAGACCCTCACATCGGATAAGGAACAACTCCCTAATAAAGCTCTTTAACAGGGAGAAAAAATAGGAAGAAATCTCAGGGAGTGCAACAGAGGAGGGATCTCTCTCCCAAGATGGACAATGTGCAATGATATTGTGTTTACACAATTTAGAGAATACAACATTGAAAGTGTTGACTTCAAACTGCATTTCGGTCTCATTAACTGTCAATATCTCTATAAATGGCTCCTCTGCTGGTATGTCTAGCTCATCCACTTTGCACAATATGAACATAACCTCATCTGTGTCTATGTCCTCTTTTTTGTCCTCACTATGGCTGACAGTTTGCTCCCTGAGTTTTCCTATGCTTAACTGTCTGGTGTGCTCCACTCCCTTAAGCTTTTGCTGCACTAGCTGAGCCTTTGGACCTGCACACTTTCTGAATATGGCCAGTCTTGCCACACTTGTGACAGATTTCATTAATAAACTTGTAGTCCCCAGTCCTATGCTGCTCACTCCCACACCAGTAGCAAGCCTTATGCTGCTGCTGCTGCTTATTGGGGTTCTGCCTTTCCAATTTTTTTTTTTTTACAGTGACTGTAAATCTTTCAGTCTCAACAGCCTGGGTCAGCTTCAGTGCGTTGTTGAAGGTCAAATCCAACTCTGACAACAGCCGCTGCTGTATGTGATTATCTCAGATCCCACAAACCAGTCTGTCACGTAGCATGTCTGACAACTTGTATCCATAGTTACAATCTTGTGCTAATTTTCTCAGCACCGCGACATATGCCATGACTGATTCTCCAGGCTCCCTACTTATTGAGTTGAATTTATAGCACTGCTCAGTTTCACTGAGTCTGGGATTAAAATGTTTCTTCAACAGCTTCACAAACTCATCAAACATCTTGTCTCTTGGTCTCACAGGCTTACGAGGTTCCTCATAAAACTGTATGTCTGACTACTTACTGAACTGAGCAAAATAGCTTTCTGCCGACCTGCATCCCTGATGTCATTAGCTTAAAAAAATGGCGGAGAACCTCACAATATTCCTCACACATCCCACCCTAGAAAAAAATGATCTCAGGGAGGTTACCCCGATCCACCAATATACCCCCCCCCACCACTCAGCCCTGCCACATCGGGACTCATCCTGATCAGACACAAGCCGAGGAAGCTGACAAGGAATTTTTATTTTTATTATTTTTATTATATTTTGTATATTTATAAATTTGTTTATTTTTGTGACTTTATCAGTAAAGCACCTCAAATGCAGAATACATGAGCTAAAAATATTATTTATTATCATGCTACTCTTGCAGCCTTAAAAATACCAAATTCCAAATTCATATCTGTACAATGGGTCACTGATAGTCTCTGTTATTACAGCTTTTGAGACTATCTTTCTTGATACTTTGACTAAGCTAATGCCAGCATCTAAACCAAGTCCTTTCACACTTGACCCTTAACAAGCAAAACTTTTTACAGACCTCTGGCCTTTCCTGTCACCTACAGTGCTAGTTCCCAGCAGTTTTAAGACAGCTGTGATAAAACATCTACTCAAGAAACAGCCCCTCGATCCGCGGTCTGTTAATAACCATCGACCAGTCTCTAATCGTCCATTCTTTTCTAAAGTACCAAAGAGAGCTGTGTATTGTAATGGAAAAATACAAACATTTGTACCACTTTCAACCCATATAGAAGAAAACTATACGAATCAGCTTTCAGGGCCTGTCACGCCACTGAAACTGCTCTGACCAGAGTGGTGAACGATCTTCTACTAGCTATGGACTCCGATTCCACCTCTGTGCTTCTACTATTAGGCCTCAGTGCAGCCTTTGACACCATTGATCACTATATACTATTAGAATAAATTGTATTATTGGTGTCTCTAGCTTAGCTCTTTCTTGGCTTACGTCTTAATAATATTAAATCTAAATATTAAATGTGGCGTACCTCAGGGCTCGGTTCCTGGCCCTCTACTTTTCTCTCTTTCTATTTCACCTCTTGGCCAAATTATACACAGTCATGGAATAAATTTCCATGGCTATACAGATGACACTCGGCTGTATGTGCCTGTTGATTATACTCAAATTACTAATTTAGAGGCCTGCTTGGCTGCTGTGAAAAATTGGATGTCACTGAATTTCCTGCTTTTATATTCAGATAAAACTGAGATGCTGGTTGACAGACACCAATTTGATCAACAATAACAATCGACAACCCTGTGATTTAAAAAAATGTGGCAGCCAAAAATCTTGGTGTTACGTTTGATCCCAGCATTTCTTTTGATAAGCACAAAGAAATCACCAAGACAGCCTTTTTTCGCTTACGTAACATAGCTAAAATTCAGTCTTTTTGTCTATAGCTGGCGCAGAGACTCTAATACTGCATTTGTTTCATCCAGCCTTGATTACTGTAATGTTCTGTTTTCAGGTCTGCCACATGCTAGTACTAAAAGTCTTCAGATGGTTCAAAATACTGCAGCTTGAATCCTAACTAAAACTAGAAAATTTGACCATATTACACCAATTCTTTCCCCCCCTTCATTGATTTCTATGTGAGATCAGACTTCAAGGTGCTTCTGCTGACTTAAAAATCCCAAATGGACTTGCCCAATCATACCTGTCTGATCTTCTTAAACCATACATTCCATCACGAACTCTCTGCTCTCAAAATACAGGGCCCCTGTGTGTACCCAAAGGTCGGCTGGTGGCAGGGCCTTTTCCTATCAGGCCCTGTTCTTGTGGAATAACCTGCCTGCTGCCATCAGACTTAAGAGACTGTTAGGTCCTTTAAATCCAAATTTAAAACTCATCTTCTTGCCTTAACCTACAATTAGTTACCTTTAACCTGAGTACTTCACAACCTGTACTGTATAGCGGGTTGGTTTTTGTCTCAATGAATTTACCAAGTACTGTTCCACCGATGAGATTACATAGTATAGATTATTGACTATTGTAAACTCTTCTCTTCCCTCACGTCTTTCTCCTTGAATTATGTCTTCTCCTTTCTCTTCTTCTGTGTATGTGAATGGTATGATGTCAGTCTACCCTGTGCATGTGTAGTCTGTCCTCCCCCTCAGTCTCCATGGTGATGGTGGTCGCTGCCTGGACACTGCTTGACAACCCCCTCATCGCATTTTCTTTTTATATATCTTATCGATCCATGTAATTTTGTTATCCTGTTTCAGTGTTATATCCTTCTCTCACTCCGATATGTGACTGTTTTTTCTTGTCTCTTCTCCCGCATATGTGAATGGTGTGATGCGAGTCTGTCTTGTGTGAATTTGTAGTCTGTCCTCCTGTCAGGTCTACATGGTGATGGTGGTCGCATGGCTCAGGTCCTAGGCTGTTCCAGTGGCATCTGGACACTGATTGGAATCTTCCTCATCATATTCTTCATATATCTTATAATTCCATTATAATTCTGTTATCCTCTTTCAATGTTGTATTCTGTAAATTGTGTACACACAACATCCATTGCATGTCTGTCCGTCTCGGGAGAGAGAGAAATCCCCCCCACCCCCCCTCTGTTGCTCTCCCTGAGGTTTCTTCCTATTTTTTCTCCCTGTTAAAGGTTTTTGTAGGGAGTTGTTCCTTATCCGATGCGAGGTTCTAAGGACAGGATGTTCTATTGCTGTAAAGGCCCTTGAGGCAAATTTGTAATTTGTGATAAAAGGCTAAGCAAACAAAACTGACTTGACTTGAGAGAAGAATACAGTATGTAATAGAGAACGTGATACAGCTGTGCTGTGAAGTGGAACAAATAGGCTAGAGTCAAATGAAATTATTGTTTTTAAAGCAAGTCTACAAGGGAGCTCGGTCTCATCAAAGAAAAAGAAAAAGGTAGTTTAACTATAACGCTAAAGTTGGCTTTCAATTATGCTATGGCTGGATAATGCCTGCTAACTCATTAGACCACAGTGAGCAATAGAAAACTCATTGTTGCAAGAGGTGCAACGTGCAAAAATGTCATTAGGTTTAACTTCTATTAGGCATGGGTAATGCCTTAGTGTATTCAGCGGTGAAGTGCAATTTATCAGTCCCTCCAGGATTTCCCGGTTTTTTTTTTTTTATTGTTGTGGTCTAAAATGCTTGATTTCGCGGCAGGTTTTCTAAATAAAAAAAATGCAATGCATGTTGCGATGTTTTTAGCCGTTCTTTTTTTTGCAATGAAATTGCGGGAGCAACTGAAAAATGACAAAAATATTTGCGATTTTTTTTGTTTTGTTTCGTAAAACGCATTAAACATCGAAGACAACTTGTTCCAGTGAGAATAAAACTGCACTGTTCTGGGTGTTATAAGTAACCTTACCAAAAACGCTCAGGGTTACAAAAATTCTAACAAAATATGTTTTATTTGTAAATGAAGAAGTGCACCTAGGGGGTATTCCACAAAGCAGCAAACGGGCATGGCCGGATTAACCCACCAGGGGGCCCCGGGGCATGCACCCCCCCCGCCCCGCCCCGTCAGATAGGCTACGCAAACAATACTAAACATTGTTAAATGTAAAACTAATGCAAATACCCAACATGGTAGTCGACGCTATGCCGATCTGCATGGGATTCGGATGGCCACTACAAAGGACAACACAAATTTGAATCACAAAACAAACAGAGATGAGAATAGCAGCTCACAGCATCGCAAACATATTGCGAAGCCTTCTTCCCACTTACACGGCTTACCAACAGGAATTTCAGAGCAAATAATTCAGTGAAATATGGGCATATTTTAGTAAAACTCTCTGTTTAATTATTTTTCAGTACGGGCATCCTAGCTAGCACATTTGTTTAACTATACACAATGAAACAATTAAGCTTGGGGCCCTGCATCAATAGAGACTAGATTGGGCCCTGCATCGCGACGCAGGGTTGGCACAAACGTCCCTTGTAGGATATGATTGGGGATCCCTACTATACGCGAACACAATACCCCTGACCTTTTGGGGGCCCTCGTGGTCCGGGGCCCCGAGGCAATCGCCCGGCATGCCCGGTCCGTAGTCCAGCCTTGCAAACAGGCTTAAAAGTTAAAGCGCACAGAACCTCACCTGCGTGTTGAATCTAACTCACCTTGATTCTTTCCGCGCTTGCAAAAGATCTGGATGCAGCAGCCTCTCTCATGATGGTTTGTCTTGTCTGTTGTCCAAGCATTTCAGCCATTCTCCGGGTGTGTTTTGTGGTAGAAAAGTACTTGTCAATCGATGATTTTCATTTGTGTTCCACCACAACGTTGCACGTGGTGCAAAACAGTACACCCCCACTTTCCTGCAGAGCATCAGGGAATTGCCTTGCACGGTCTTTGTCAGTAATTTTAGTTGGTAAATGTGAGACATTCTTGGCGCACGTCTGCATCTTCGCAACCAAAAACAAGGAAGTGAGTTTGGTGACGTATGGCTCAAAGGTTTGCGCGGGGGATTGCTATGATTGGTGAAACTCGCAGGAAACTATGATGATTCGTCAAATTTGCGGTGATTGGACAAAATTGCAGGTGTAATCCCACCTCCGCCTTGAACCCATCTGTCATTCCAACTGCACATCTAACTACTGTCACACACTGCCCTCATACATATCCTGCACCACTCCTATATACTTCTCTACAACTCCCGACTTCCTCATACAGTACCACACCTCCTCTCTCGGCACCCTGTCATATACTTTCTGTAAATCTACAAAGAAACCATGTAACTCCTTCTGACTTCTATACTTCTCCATCAACATTCTCAAAGCAAGCATCGCATCTGTGGTGCTCTTTCGTGGCATGACACCATACTGCTGCTCGCTAATCCTCTCCTCTCCCCTTAACCTAGCTTCTATTACTCTTTCCCATATCTTCATGCTGTGGCTGATCAACTTTATACCTCTGTAGTTGCTACAGCTCTGTACATCACCCTTATTCTTGAAAATCGGTACCAGTATGCTTCTTCTCATTCCTCAGGCATCCTCTCACTTCCCAAGATTGTGTTTGTAGTAACTCCAGTTTAGAGAAAAGGATCCCACGATAACTTCTTGTCCTTTGAATGAACTTTATCTAGGACTGGCAAAACTCGACAGTAACATGCAGCAACATGCACTGTGAACATCCGACAAGCTGGAGGGCGTAACACACACACACACACACACACACACACACACACACACACACACACACACACACACACACACACACACACACACACACACCGGAAACACAGACGGTCTTTTCAAAAATAATGCTCCAAAATAAAAGCTCAGGTTACATAACTTCTCCCTCTTTAAATTCCAACATTCCCGAAATGTAAATGAACCTGCAAAACAATAACAGTAATGTTTACTTTTCTTTTTAGTTTTGTTTGTTTTTAGCTGATGTATATCTCAAACATATTGCAACGTGCATGGATTAGTAGACACGCTGGCCGCTGGTTGGCGCGTCTGACCCTTTAGTCGAGCGGTTAACGATGTCTCCTGCGGTGCGGGCGGTACGGGTTCGCTTCCCGGCCGCGGCACTTCCTGTGGTTGCGTTGTCCCCCGAATTCGCTACAATATAACGTTTAAACCAGGGGTGGACAATCTTATCAAGAAAGGGCCGGTGTGGGTGCAGGTCTTTGTTCCAACTAAGCAGTTACACACCTGTGTCTCCTAATCAGGTTCAGCAGCAAAGACTACTGGTCGATTAGTGGGGTCAGGTGTGTAACTGCTTGGCTGGAACAAAAACCTGCACCCACACCGGCCCGTTCTGGATAAGACTGCCCACCCCTAAAAACATTCAGTCTGTCTGGAGGTTTGTGACCTGTGCACTACCCCCGGGGACCCAGCAGGTGCCACTGGTGAGGGAGTTTTAGGTGGATCTGATGCTGGGGGACTGGGAGGGGTCGGTGTGTTAGTGTGAGAATGTCCATCCTCTCCGGGGGACACGACACCTCTACCTGATTCTCTCTCTCTGGCAAAGTCTCTGGCAGACATGCTCCGCTAGTAGTCTGTCCCACCACAGGACGCTCTGTGGAACCGACTGTCTCTGAGCCTGTATCATGACGCAGGCACACATGGTCTTAATGTCTGCAGAACACAAGTCCGTCAGTCAGCTTAACAACATAGGAGACTGGACCACTCTGCCTGAGAATAACCCCAGGTAGCCATTGCTGTGTTGTTACTGCTGAAGTTCCTCCCATAGACATGGTCATCTAGTTTTAACTGTCTCTCTGGTGCATGTTGATTATGTCCCTCCTTCTGTTTTTCCTGCTTCCTTTCCACTTTTACTTTCATGTCCGGGTGCAGCAGGTTGAATCTTGTCATGGGCCTAGGACCCATCAGCATCTCTGCTGGAGTGCGTGCAGTTGTACTCTGGGGCAGGAGGCGGTATTTAAACAGGAAATGTGAAAGACAGGTGCTAAGCGAGTCCCCTGTCATCCCCTTCAGCCCCTCCTTCATTGTCTGAACAGCCCACTCCACCAAACCATTTGAGGCTGGGAGGAAAGGTCCCGTCCATATGTGATGAATTCCATTCGGTTGCATGAACTCACTGAACAGCTCACTGGTGAACGTTGTGCCCTTATCAGTGACCAGAGTGTCCGGCAACCCGTGTACGGCAAACACTTGCCTGAGTCTGACTATGGTTGTGTGGGCTGTGATGTTGTTCATGATCAAGGTCTCAGCTCCTCTCCTACCACAACACTGGGCCAGCCTCGTAAAAGAAAAGTCTTTACTTGGGACAGCACAGGGTCCCTTTCTGTCCACTGCTTGACCTGGGCTGCTTTCACAGATGTTTCTGACAGCCTCTTAAATGAAATCACAGTCTCTGGAGGCACATATGTAGCAGCAGATGTCTCAGGTAAAGGCAGCCGACTCAGTGCATTGGCATTTGCATTATTCTTCCCTGCTCTGTACACTATAGTGTACTGGTAGGCTGCCAGTGTGAGAGCCCAACGCTGTATCCTGGCTGAGGCTAGTGGTGGGATGCATTTGGTCTCATTGAACAGGTTCATCAGTGGTTTATGGTCCGTACAAATCTTTAAGGCCTGGCCATAGAGGTACTGATGGAAATGCTTGACAGCAAAGAAAATGGCCAGACCCTCTTTGTCTAGCTGTGAATATCCCCTCTCAGCTGCTGTCAGGGTACGTGAAGCAAAATCAATAGGCTTCTCTGAACGTTCCTCCATCACATGTGAGAGAACTGCCCTGACTCCATAGGGCGAGGTGTTGCATGAAAGGGAAATCTCCTTGCCGGGGTCATAGTCAACGAGCAGCTTTGCTGAGTGGAGAAGTTCTTTCACTTATTTGAAAGCTTCCTCCTGCTCTTCCTTCCACTGCCACCTAGTGTCACTGTGAAGCAGCTTGTAGAGTGGGGCCAAGACCTTTGCGAGGTCTGGAAGAAACTTTCCATAATAATTCACCATGCCCAAAAATGATCTGAGTTCAGTGACGCTCTTGGGGCTTGGAGCCTCGTTGATAGCTTGTACTTTGTCTTCCACTGGGCAGAGCCCTTCAGTTGTGATTTTGTGTCCCAGGTAGGTTATACTCGGTGCCAGGAAGACTCATTTACTGCGTTTCAATCAAAGCCCTGCATCCGATAGCTTCTTCAGCACCTGTTCCAAGTTAGCCAGATGCTCCTCCTCCATGGCCCCTGTGACCAGAATAATCATCTAGGCACACTGCTACATGCGGGATCTCCTGCAGCAACGAGTCCATTGTCCTTTGGAAAATGGCGGTGCTGGAGGCCACTCCAAGAATCAGTCGATTGTAATTTGAACAATCCTTTGTGAATGTTGATTGTGACATATTCTTTTGAATTTTCGTCAAGCAGCAGCTGTTGGTAAGTGTGGCTTATGTCCAGTTTTGTGAACAGCTTACCCTCTGCCAGGGTTGCAAACAGGTCCTCCACCTGTGGCAATGTGTACTCTTCGAGCTTAGAGACCTGATTCACCATAAGCTTATAGTCTCCACAAATCCTTGCCGTTTTGTCCTCCTTCAAAACTAGAACAATGGGAGCTGCCCACCTTGAAAACTGGACAGGCTCGACGATGCCCAGTTTCTTTAAACGCTCCAGCTCCTTATAAATGTATTTCTGATTTCTCCATATTTAGTGGCCAATCAATCCCTATTTTAGTTCAAACACCCACCCTTGCACTGCATGCGTTCGCCAACTGCATCTCTTCGGCCGGCAGTCTTGAAGGAGACGCCTCCCCCCTTTCGTGACAAGGCGAATCCAGGCCGAACCACTGCTTTTTCTGACACACACAGAGATGCATTCACGTGACGAACACAAGCCGACTCCGCCCCCCTCCCGAAGACAGCGTTGCCAATTATTGCTGCTTCAACGAGTCCAGCCTTAGTCGGATCCGACAAGACCAGGGCGCGAACCCCGGTCCCCAGTGGGCAACTGCATCGACACAAAGCCGATGCTTAGACCGCTACACCGGCGTGGATCAAACGCTCCAACTCCTCCTCAACTTTGCCTTTCATGGCATAGAGCACCGACCTGGGCTTGAAAAATCGTGGTGTGGCCTCAGGGTCAACATAGAGTTTCACTGTCACGCCTCTCAGTGTGCCCAGTTCGCCCCTGAAAACATCACTGTACCACTGAAGAATGTCCTCTGTCATGTGTGCATACTTAATTTCATGCCAGTTGAGTCAGAGTTTGTGAAGCCAGTCGTGGCCCAAAAGGCTGGGCTCCTTGCCCTTAGCTATCACCAGCCTGGCTCATGCTTTCTGGTCCTCAGCTGTAATGTCCACTTAAAGCACCCCTAAATGAGGTATGGGCTGCCCTGTATAAGTCCTGAGTTTGGGCTTTGATGGCCTGATGGGAAGGAGATTAGACCCCCATGTCCTGCTGTAGGTCTACTCACTGATGACTGATGCCGTAGCCCCTGAATCGACCTCAAACTTAATGTCCCGCCCCCTCGCATTGACTGTGGCGTAATAGGGCTCAGGTGGTTCCTTTTCTGTTTCCACTCCAAACATGTTGTAGGAACACTGTGCCTCTTCATCTGCTTCTGATGTGTGGCTCCCTGAGCATGTTTAGCTTTCCCCTGCCTATGCTTCCCCTTCCCTTTTGCACTCCTGCACTTTTTAGCTAAGTGTCCCTTTTTGCTACAAGCATGACAGACAGTGTCTTTGAATTTGCAATCATTTGCATAATGTGCCCCTTCACGCCGAAAACATTCCACCTGCTTTGCACGCTTACCAGTCTCTCTCTTAACTTGGTGCACGGCTGCTGTCTGCAACCCTCCATTTCCTTTCTGGATATCCTTATTATTAACAGCCATCTCCATCCTTTGGGAAATTTCCAGGGCTTTCCTGAAAGTCAATGATGGGGTTTCCCTCAGCATGCGGCGTTGTATGGCGTCGTTATTGGTGCCGCACACTAATCTGTCCTGGAGCATATCATCCAAAATTGCCCCAAAGTCACAATGTTCTGACAGCTGCCGCAGCTCTGCTACAAAGTTTGCTACACACTGACCTGGCTTCCTAAAATGTCTGTGAAACTTGAAACGTTAGACTATCACAGAAGGTTTTGGATTGTGGTGGTTCCTCACAAGCCTGACCAGTACATCATATGGGATATCCCCCGGTTTCTGCGGTGTGGCCAAGTTCCTTATCAGCTTATACGTCTTTGCTCCACACGCACTCAGGAGAATAGAGTGCTTTTTAGCCTCCTCGGTGATCCCATTTGCAGAGAAAAAATGTCCCAACCTCTCCTCATACGCGGTCCAGTCCTCGTTTCCCTCCACAAACTCATTGATAGTTCCAAATGTAGTCATCTGCACATGAATCTTCTCATCCCCGCACTGCTCCTCTTCGTCGCTGCCACTCATGCTTAGCCGCCTAGCTAACTAGCACACTGTAGCCTAGCTAAGCTAAAAAAAAACTAAAAAAAAACGGGACACATCCATGAAAAACCAGTTCACCTCGTCACCAAAAATATGTGGTAACTCCACCGTACAGAAAAGGACCCTATGGTATTACGTAAGGGCAAATGTGGGTATCTGTCATTTCATGTGATTAGAATGACAAGCAATTTTGGCAAGTAGCACAAGGCCATATAACTAGGACTGAACGTTAGTAGAAGATAAACTTGTTTATGCCCAAAAGTAGCATAAGTGACATTCCATCATGTAAGGGTAATCATTATAATGCAGAAAATAGTAGTAGCAGTAGTAGTAGCATATCAACACAACCATTAGACTGTCAAGGGGGATGACTGAAGACATCCTAACGTCATCCTTACGTTGATAGAGAGGCTCCTGCTCCACCAACATGTCCTGATCAACAAGGTCCCTGATTAAAAGCAGGGCATTGACTAACGCAAGTAGATTGTTCACTAGATTTGTAAATGGTATAAAGACAGGGAGGCTTTTGTCTGACTTCCAGTCACTCTGCAGACCTGACTCAGATTTTGTTGATACGTCAATAAAAGCCTTATTTTGAAGGATCTTAGTCTCATTGACTTTTTTTTTGTGTGCAGTTTCTCTGTATCACTGGCCACCACAACCCCAAGACAACTTCTTGTCCTTTAAATGAACTTTATCTAGGACTGGCAAAACTCTACAGTAACATGCAGCAGCGTGCACCGTGAACATCCGACAAGTTGGAGGGCGTAACACACACAAATATACCGGAAACACAGCCGGTCTTTTCAAAATGATGCTCCAAAATAAAAGCTCATGTTACAACAGTGTTAAACAATCTAGTTAAAAAAATCCACTGCTATCTCTCCTAAACATCTCCATGCTTCCACAGTTGTGTCATCTGGATCAACTGCCTTTCTACTCTTCATCCTCTTCATAGGTGCCCTCACTTCCACCTTGCTAATCCATCACACTTCCTGATTCATTATTCCCACATCGTCCAACCTTCTCTGTCTCTCATTTGCTTCATTCATCAGCCCCTCAAAATACTCCTTCCATCTTCTCAAAACATTCTCCTCGTTTGTTAGCACATTTCCATCTCTACCCTTGATCACCCTAACCTGCTACACATCCTTCCCAGCTTGGTCTCTGTCTAGCCAATCAGTACAAGTCCTTTTCTCCTTCCTTAGTGTCTAACCTCTCATCCAATTCACCATACGTCTTTTCCTTTGCCTTCGCCACCTCTCTCTTTTCTTTACACCGCATCTCCTTGTACTCCTGTCTACCCTCTTCATCTCTCCGACTATCCCACTTCTTCCTTGCCTACCTCTTCCTCTGTATACTTGTATTTGCTCATTCTACCACCAAGTCTCCTCATCTTCCTTCCTCTGTCCAGATGACACACCAAGTACCTTCCTAGCTGTCTCCCTCACTATTTCTGCAGTGGTTGCCCAGCCATCCTGTAATTCTTCACTACCACCCAGTGCCTGCCTTAATGCCCCCCTGAACACCACGCCACACAACAGTCTTTCTTCCTCAACTTCCACCATTTGATCCTTGGCTCTGCCTTCACTCTCTCCCTCTTCTTGGTCTTCAAAGTCAGCCTACACTCCACCATCTGATGCTGCTTAGCTACGTTTTCCCCTGTCACCGCCTTGCAGTCTCCAATCCCTTTCAGATCGCACCTCCTACATAAGATACAGTCCACCTGTTTGCACTTTCCTCCACTCTTATATGTCACCTGTAAAGTTCTCAAAATCAAACTTCAAAACAGCAATGTAATGTTTAAATTCCTTTATGAATTTAGCTTAACAATCACAAATATCTAAGTGATCCCACATTTCCAGGGTTTTCTTCATCTTTCCTTCAACCCACAAATACTTACAACAAATGAACCAAGAGCACCCCTCAATGGATAAAATAAAACATCAAATTACAACACAAGAAGCATCACATGCATTGTAAACCATAAACATTACATCACCCTGTGTTCCTCCCTCTTGAAATATGTATTCAACACATCCATTCCCATCATTTTTGCAAAATCCACCACAATCTATCTGTCCTTCCACATTCCTCTCTTTAACACCATACCTGCCCATCACCTCCTCATCACCTTTGTTCCCTTCACCATCATGCCCATTGAGGTCCACTCCAATCACCACTCTCTCCTCCTTGGGTACACTCTCCACCACTTCATCAAACTCACTCCAGAATTCTTCTTTCTCTTCCATCTCACACCCAACTTGCGGGGCATATGCACTGATAACATTCCTCAACACACCTTCGATTTCCAGCTTCATACTCATCACTCTGTCTGACACTTTCTTCACCTCCAACACACTCTTGGCATACTCTTCCTTCAGAACTACCCCTACCCCATTTCTCCTCTCATTCACACAATGATAGGAACATTTGAACCCACCCCCGATGCTCCTGGCCTTATTCCCCTTCCACCTGGTCTCTTGCTCACACAGTATATATCTACCTTCCTTCTCTCCATCACATCAGCCATCTCTCTCCCTTAACCAGTCATAGTGCCAAGATTCAAAGTTCCAACTCTCACCACCACACTCCTACCCTTCCTCCTCTCCCACTGCCTATGTATATGCCTTTCCTCTCTCCTCCTTCGCCCAACGGCAGCATAGTTTCCACCGGCTCCCTGCTGGCTAACAGTACCAGTGGTGGTTGCTGGTAACCCAGGTCTCAATCAATCCGGTATGGAAATCCAATTTATGATCTGTATATTTGATTTGGCAAAGGTTTTATGCCAGATGCCCTTCCTGACGCAAACCTCCCCATTTATCTGAGCTGGGGACTGGCACTAAGAATGCACTGGCTTGTGCATCCTCAGTGGCTGGGTTGTTCTAGTGACCCAAGATAAATAACATTAGTTAATCCGCGTTACCATACCAAATTTAATTGGGATAATGAACTCAGGTCCCCATCTACATATAGAGGGTAGACGGACTCCACGATTATCCTATTACATTACACAAAATAATGATGATGGAGAGAGGAAGTGAGTCAGCAAAGAAAGAGACAGCATATTAAAAAGAGCTATGGCTAGTAGGGGTGTCTCAAGGTACACAAAGAAGAATGTGGAAGAAAATACAATGGATTCCTCTGTGACTTCACAGCATAGAAATTCCGCATTTGGAACAGGTGTGAGAGGGAGATGGAGAGTGAAAGTGTGTGTGTGTGTGTGTGTGTGTGTGTGTGTGTGTGTGTGTGTGGTACGTGTATTTGTTCAAGTGTGTGTATAAATGGCTGAGCACGTGCATGAACGAGGGAGAGAGAGAGGAAGAGAGAGAGTGAGAGAGAGATACAGTGACAGAAAGAGACGAGAAGCGATGGAATGAGTCACCCAGGATGACAGTGAGAGAGGGGGATTTCAGACTGAACTTTGAGTGTACATCTCATATATTCTCATCTGGCCTCAGGGAACACCGTGACTGGGTCTCTAGTTCACTGTCAGCCATGACAGACTCCACTGATTAGTTTTCTGCACTGGTATGTACTATGTGTGTGTGTGTGTGTGTGTGTGTGTGTGTGTGTGTGTGTGTGTGTGTGTGTGTGTGTGTGTGTGTGTGTGTGTGTGTGTGTGTGTGTGTGTGTGTGTCACGCGCACATGCATATGTTGTTCTATGTATGGTTTTGAGTGTGTTGGGGTTTATCTGTGTACACAAATGTGCTTGTGTGAGTCTGTGTGGGTATTTGGGCGCACATGTGTGTGACACGCTTGGGCAGTGATGCCATTATCTGAACTGCTAAGGGAGCAATAAAGACAAGTGAAAGGTGTCTGGAATGAGCTTTAATCTCCCGACAAAGATCTGGATAAGAACAAAAACCAACAAAAGAGAATGAGAGGAAACGAGGAAGAGGTCTGACGAAGACCTTACTGACCCCCCCCCCCAAAAAAAGCAGGATTTTATCTATTTTAGCAGTGAATCAGACATTAGTGGAGGTGGCATTTATAACCGGCCTCAGACACTTTATGGCCGTGCCGCTGTTGCATGTGTTTGTGTTAACAAGAAAAAAAGAAGTGAGGACACGATAAACGAGAGGCAGAGTAAAGGCTCTGAGAGATAGGTGTCAGCTACACCATCTTCCCCTTTCTGATTTAGTTGTGGGAGAAAAGAAACATGTTCAGTGTTGAAATCCTGAAGATTGAGCCATTTTTGAAAAGATATCAGTGTTGTAGACATTTTACATTCCTCTTTTCTTTTTTTTTTTTACATCTCAAGTGTTTTGCTGATATTGTTGCACAGAGCCAGTAATAATAACGTAAACAGCAGAATAAGTCCGTATTTATGAATCACAATATCTGGCAGATGCTCGGTGATAATATATTACAAAGGACAGTCATAAGAGCTTGGACAATACAGAGGGATGGGTTTTTTCTCTTCCCGAGTCTCATATTCAAATGGCAACATGACAATACAGCATTTATAAAGTATGCCTTCTAAGATTAATGGAAAGACTGCACTCAATTCCACTTTTTCCCGGCACCTTTTTTTTTTCTCTCAGTATGATGTTGCTAAAAACAGATTTTGGAGTCATAATGCTGGAGCATTGTAAATGGGAAACAGCACAATAGCCAAACCCTAGTTTTATCACATGCCTTGCAGGGCTCCATAATGGAATGCTATTCAAATCCCAGGTTCCTCTGAATATTTTGCTGCATGGCTGCATTCCAAACTGAAAAGCTCCTTCACTGTGCCCTTGATGCTACAACCCTAATGGTCCTTTTAGATGACTTGGCAAGTAACAGAAAATACACCAACAGTCAATTTTCCCCCGCTGCTTTGCGGTCAACCTCTCAAATGATGAGCTCAACCATTAGCATTCGCTCAAGGGCAGAGGGCGAGGGGGTGCGCAGTATCCTTCATTTGGGAAGCGGCCACTATGTCACTGGCATGTTTGACACAGCATGCTGTGGTGCATTATAATCAGTGCAGCCATCACTCAGCCGGCCCGTGTGCTCTGAGCCCCCAGCATCAATTCAATCAAATGGGCTTTTCTGATCGCTCAGCCTCTGGAGGGGCGCTCTGAGCATAGAAAACATGTCAGTCTAATGTCTGACACACACTCTATCTGACTGATCAAACCAACACACAGATAAAGGATGGGTGGGGGTAAGTGAGTGTGTGTGTGTGTGTGTGTGTGTGTGTGTGTGTGTGTGTGTGTGTGTGTGTGTGTGTGTGTGTGTGTGTGTGTGTGTGTGTGTGTGTGTGTGTGTGTGTGTACTTAATGTGTTTTTCATATACGCGTGTGTGTGTCATGTTTTGTTTGTGCATGTGTGTCTGTGTCTGCATGTACATGTTCCTGCATGTGTGTTTTGTGTGCAGTTGTGCATGTGTGTCAGTTTGTGTGTGTGTGCTTGTGGGTTTTTGCACGTTTAGGTGTGTGTTTGTGTAGCCATCAAGTCCTGACTTGTGTATGCCTTTGTTTGTGTGTGTACATGTGTACAAATTGGTTGTGACTGTGGGTGTGTGTGTGTGTGTGTGTGTGTGTGTGTGTGTGTGTGTGTCTGTCTGTCTGTCTGTCTGTCTGTCTGTCTGTCTGTCAGTGAATGGGTCAGCATTGCAGAATACTGACTGGAGCTTAGAGTTGCTGTGTAAGAACTTCAGCCATTGATTGATGGTAATGAGGTCTGCTTTAAGATCACATGATGGGGAAGGAAGTGGCCAAAGAGGGGAAGAGGAGAGGCAGAGAACAAGACAGATGTGAGAGAGAGAGAGTGAGAGAGAGAGAGACAGAAACAGTGAGAGAGAGAGAGAGAGAGAGAGAGAGAGAGAGAGAGAGAGAGAGAGAGACAGAGACAGAGACAGAGACAGACAGAGACAGAGAGACAGAGACAGAGGCAGAGAGAGAGACTGAAGGAGAGAAAGAGCGGCAGGGAGAGGAAGGGAGAGAGCAAGTGGGGGTGGGGTGGGGCGAGAGAACAGGTGATGGAGGACTGAGGGGGAAAAGAGAAGCCACCAAATTTGATATTTCAGAGAACAAGACTTGGAGGAGTAAAGAAAAGAAAAAAAACAGAGAAAGATGGATAGGGAGAAATAGTGACAGAGTGGAAAGAGAACAAGATAAAAGCTAGGTACAGAATACAGAAGGAAAAGGACGAGGGGAAGAATGAGTAGGAGAAAAGGGAAAAGCAGTTTTCCGTTAACACCTGGACCATCTGGTGAGGTGGAATTACATCAGCGATGCACATACAGCCAGACGAGCCTGTCTCATCAACACATAGCACACAATCTGGGTCTGTTTGTGAGCATGTGTGGAAGCATGCTGCTGTGTGTGTGTGTGTGTGTGTGTGTGTGTGTGTGTGTGTGTGTGTGTGTGTGTGTGTGTGTGTGTGTGTGTGTGTGTGTGTGTTGGTCCGTTTTTCCGCAGCCCGAGCAGTGTGAGCGCTCAACGACAGCGTTTGACCCTGCAGTTTTAACAAAACCTCAAATCCCTTACTTGTGGGAACGAGGCGATTTGCATCAAAACCCTAATCCAGTTGAGGATCCAGTTATGAGGTATCCATGCCCATAAATGCCTATCCAAGCTGCTGAAAGTGGAAGAGAGACATCGAGAGAGGACTCTGGGAGTCTAATGTGCACATCTATTACCTCCCAAAAGAGCTCTCCCACATTTCCATTTACACAATACGTCATGCATGAATAATCTAATACAAGCAAAACTGCAATATTTCCACCGGGGGCCGAGCCAGATTAGCATTTGGGGGTTTTAAGATGCCCCCCTCCCCCTGAGGGTACCCCCCTCGTCTTCTCCCAGGAACACAGAGCAAAAGTAATCAGACACAAAACACATCTTTCTTATCTCCGGCCCTCTCCTAACAAGCACATAATTGCTAATATCTTTGCTGGGCTCGAGAATGAATACCCCGGAGACCGGCTATGTATACGCACCCAGACAGAGACATGAGGATAGGTTGCCATAGGAACAAGGAAGCCCTAATGTGGCAAAGGAAGGGGCAGAGGGAGAGAGGAGGAGAGAAGTTAAGAGTAAGAGACGATGAAAGGGAGAGGTGGGGAAATGAAGGTGTGTGTGTGTGGGGGGGGCAAGTTGAAATACCTGCAAAGCTGTAAACAAAGTCTGAGCTGCACAGCAGGCACAAGAAGAAGGAGTGACAGACGGTAATTAGGGGGCAGAAATAGAAACTTAGAAGTGAATGGGAGAATGACAAGGAGAGAAAGAGTGACAGACAGATAGGGAGGCGGGGAGCGACACCTCAACTTTGTAATGGAGGAGTTATGGAAATAGCGTGCCTCAATTTCCACTCGTTTCTTGAGGGATTCATTTGCATGCTGAACCCATCCATGGTTTGAGCTATAAATGTACAAACGTTGAGTGGAATTATTGTACATAGAGTACCAACTTTCCGTTACTCGCCAACGCGAAACATCTGTCAGCGATGAGAGAGGCAGATATATTAATATATCCCCAGGTAACCTGCAATGAGACACCACACTTTCACTGGAAAATTGTGCTGTTCTTATAATAAAGTTCCCCACTTGGGGCAGAACATGAGTAAACGGAGGCTAAAACTTCAGAAGATCAGTGATCATCTTGTGGTAGTCAAGCTCTAATCTTTATTTGATGCCCTGAGCAGTTTATTCAGCATCCCTCTCTCCATCTCTCCCTCTTTGCCTGTCTGCTGGTCTGTCTGCCCTCGTCTGTGTCCCGCTCTCCCTCTCTCTCTGTGATGGTGTTTCAATGGGCGCGGTAGCCGCAGGAATCCAATATGCGGACCATCTAATTTAGTCTTTAATAGGCTGTCTGATGTCTGCTTGGTGTCAGTTCACACTGAGAGAGAGAGAGAGAGAGAGAGAGAGAGAGAGAGAGAGAGAGAGAGAGAGAGAGAGAGAGAGAGAGAGACAGCTCAAAAGAGACAGATAGAGAGGAAGAGAGATGGAGAGAGAGAGAGCAGAAGAGACAGAGAGAGAGAGGAAGAGAGAGAGAGGAAGACAGACAGAGACAGAGGAGAAAGAGAGAGGGGGGATTAAGAGGTGTGAGAAGCCAAAAGAGAGCGAGAAACTGTTGTTTTTTTGTGTTCACGTGTTTCCTCTAAAGGATTCGGCCGTGAAGATAGAGCGGAGATAAAGATAACCTGTTCATTTGAGCTCGGTTCATCCTCGTCTTTCATGCAGAGATTCAAAACTCCCTGGTGAAAAAATGCTTATTCCCATTCTTACTGAGTCTAAAATTGAAGTCATGAATAAATATGTTTAAAAAAAAACAAACGTTTTTATTTAAAGAGTTCAATTCCAAAACCAGTTATCAGCAGCCACCATTTAGAAACTTTAATGCGGACTCCAAGCTATTGGTTATCTTGAGCACTTGCCATATGAAACTGAACGATATCAGTGAATGTAATCACTAATATAGTGAGGAATGGGCCTCTGGAGGACTCAACCAAATTAGTACATACCATGTGGGCTCAGGCCTGATGGGGGGGTCCTACGTTTGAACCAAGCTGAGGATCATCATCACGTCTCTCCACATCTAATACTGCTGGTTTCTCCACACCATCCTCCCTAAAAAAAAGAAAAGAAAAAAAAAAGAAAAAAGATCATAACTGCCAAATATGGATACAGAATTTAAAATACCGAGCACTGTGGATTGTGTATGACTTTTTTTTTTCACCAAATGGATATTGAAATGAAATTCTTGCTTATCTATTTACCTGTACTTTTTCTGTTCTCTGTTCGTTGGCGGTCCCTTAGCATTTCTGGAACAACCACATATTCTTCAATTCAATTCAGTTCAATTTATTGTCAGTACGCCGTGAACCGAGGTACAAGTACAATGAAAAGTAGAGCCAAGAACCCCCATGTGGAGCAAATGGCAGGGGAGAAGGCATAATATAATTTAAAAACAAGGCGAAAAGAAGAACAACAAACAAAAGAAAAATGAAAAGTACTATATTGTGTAATTACATATACATGGTATACAGATAAGATGCAGTCCCAAAGTGCAGCCTGGTGACTGTGCATGGAGGTAGTAAATAGGCCAGGCGAGCAGAGCAAAGCAGTAGTGCAAAAACAGTTCCTATGGTAGGGGATGGGGAGATGCAGCAGTCTATAATGTCTGTAGTGAGACAATGGACAATGGTAAGGGTGTGTACGTGCAAGTGCGAGTGTGTGTGGGCGGTAGTGTCCAAGTTTTAGCAGGGTAACAGCCCTGGAGAAAAGCTGTCCCTGAGTCTGGTGTTGCAGGCTCGGTGGTACCTGTAGCATCCTCTGGATGACAGAGAGGAAAAAGTCTGTAGCTTGGGTGGGTTGGTTTGCACATGTTGATGAGCCCTGTTCACAGAAAATGTTTCATGTAACTGTCTCGGATGGCAGGTAGCTGGGCACCAGTGATGGATTGGGCAGTTCTGACTAAATGCAGTGGAGCAGATGCCTTATCATACTGTAGTGGCTTAACTTATTAAAGTGGCACCAGGTAACTTTTTGCATTTCGGCAACATCTTTAACACTGTTAAGCGAAAGTGTGTCCAAACATGGATAAGTGGTGGCCACATAGCTGCCACCACAAAAAGAGTTTTAAATGTGAAATGTTGGTAGTGTTTCAAGACACCGTGTACACTCCTGTGAATTATATGAGAAGTTGCCCCAAAATCTTATTATGAGGTGCTTTGAAACATGATATGGAGAATTGTTATTGCATATGGTGTGGTGGGCTGAAACACTGGAGTAATTGACTCTAAATATCCATGACTGGAGAGTTTACAAACCTGTCACTTTTAGGGATTTTGTGCAATTTCACTGAGCGACTGGAAACATTTTCTTTTTAAGGGCTTGCAACAACTCAAGAGTAGACAGTTTCAACACAACTTCTCAGTTGTGTTAACAAACGCCACATAATGTGTGGTCACTACCCTGATTAAATTCCAAGACACCCAAGAGACTGAATGTTTATTCTCTGAATGTTTGTGTTAATAGAAAACCAATGGATTAAATGCATACTTTGCATAGTCTATGACTGGGTTTATGGAGCCCGTTTTGCTGAAATGACCATTGGGTAGATGTGTCTTTATTGGAGGGTACTTAACTTAACCCATAAAGAACATATATAGACATCACATTGTATTCTTCAGTCACCAGTGTCTGCCCCCCTTGGCCACTACACTGTTCTACTGAGCCATCCTTCACTTTCTTTGTGTGTTGTCTTTACCTTGGCATCCAGTCTTGTTCTCCAAGGAAGGCACCATTTCTCTCAGTAAACGTTGTGTCTAGATGAACTGATTCAACTTTCTGTGGTCTGTGGCTTTTCTTCCTAATCTTGTATCTGATCATCTCAAAGATCATAGCTGTGGCATGGTTTCAGTTATGGCAATCTCAGAACCCAGAGGCTAAATGGTCTGACGATGATTAAGCCTCTGGGGACCAGAGCATATATTTCGGGGCTTCCGGTGTAGCTGCTGGCTGCTGGCTTCCATTTCCTATTAAGACTCCCTCTTCCATGCATTTGTCATTGTTTACAGTCGGATTAGCGACTTGAGACACGAGAATGGAGTTGAAGTTTAGAGACGATGTCTACGACTGGATGGTTTCACAAGTTGTCGACGTGAGTTTAACGTTTCTGCACACAATACACAAACATCGATACTTTAGGTAGCTTAGGTCCCGATGACATTTCGGCCAATGCTTTCTGCCTCTTTTGCGCCCCACATGGGCTGTTACCGACGTGCAACCAACCATTGTACCTGTAGAAATCGCTGCCTAATCAAATGTGAGTGGCCAATACTACTCGGACTAAACCGGAAACGGAAACCAGAACGTTTCCGGTACCGTTCCGTAACATCGGAGAATGGCTAAAGATTAGCGTAGTGGAGGCGGGGAGAGCGGCGATGGATAGGGAACGGTGGAAGGGACTTATTGAGGCATCAGCTTTGGTCCTACGACCTCCATAGGTTACGGAACTGATGATGATGATGATGATGACGACACTTCCAGTATCTCAGTTTACACTTGACTATATTTGAACAGTGGGTAGCTAGCTGTTTCTTTCCCACTTCGTGTGGACATTTGTTCTCAGACATCTGATTCAAGCCTTGTTAACCCAGTATTATGTCTCTTATATCGGAGGTACACAAGTATAGTGTGTTTAGGAGTCTTGTCCAAAGACCCGAGAGACACTCCGACAAGGATTCAAACTCAGATCTCCTGGTTCAATCTATAGCTATCTCTACACCTCTGTCTATCTCACTACACGATGCCATAACATGACATAACGTTTGTAATCGATATGATATTGAGAGAAAATGAAAGGATTGGAAAGACAAGTCACAGAAAGATTGGATAAAACAGAAGGCTTCATCAAGAATTAGACAAGAACTTCATTTAACAACCCAAGCACAAGATGCATCTCTTTAAACTATTTCTCTTTACAGTCAAAGCCCACATATCAAGAATCTGCAGATGGTGTAGTGGTTTTGAACACTGCCTTTTTATCTCCGCTGGCCAAGAATCAAATTCCATAAAAATCTCTGTCCTGTTTCATTTCTTCTGGCTATCAACCCTGCAGCTGTACCAGCAAAGCCGCCATACTTACTGGAGTGCACTGATCTCTGTAAAAAAAACAAAAAACAAACAAAAAACACCAACTAATCAGATGGATGTATGACTGATGTGAGTCAACCAGGGACCGTTTCCTCTTACCTTAAATAATTTATTCGACAAGAACTTTAGATGAATAAATAAATGAATGAATAAATAGCGTGCTTGAGTTTTGTTTTCAACCACTTTTTTGGGTTCTGATTTCATTGGACATCTCTGTGTTTGACTACTTGTGATAGTGTCTTAAAACACTTAAAACTGAGTTAACTTCCAGCACTCGTACCTTTTTTTGATTGACTGGATGTGCCGTTTCAAGACTAGTCTTTTATAGCCTTTTGAGTGCCTCCACAAACCCAAGCAAGTGTTTGAACTTGACCATCCACCAAACACCACTTACTGTTTGAAGGGTTTCAGTTGTCTCAAATACGGATAATGGGTTGCCTTTTTTTTTATTCCCTTTTTCTCCCCAGTTGCACTTGGCCAATTACCTCACTGGCTGAACCGTCCTGGTCGCTGCTCCAACCCCTCTGCCGATCTGGGAAGGGCTGCACATTATCACATGCTTCCTCCGATACATGTGGAGTCGCCAGCCGCTTCTTTTCACCTGACAGTGAGGAGTTTCGCCAGGGGGGATGTAGCGCGTGGGAGGATCACGCTATTCCCCCCAGTCCCCTTTCCCCTTGAACAGGCGCCCCGACCGACCAGAGGAGGCGCTAGTGCAGCAACCAGGACACATATCCACATCCGGCTTCCCACCTGCAGACACGGCCAGTTGTGTCTGTAGGGACGCCCGACCAAGCCGGAGGTAACATGGGGATTTGAACCGGCGATCCCCGTGTTGATAGGCAGTGGAATAGACCGCTACACTACCCGGACGCCCCATTACATTTCCTTCTAACTGTTCGTCGCAAAGTCAAGTCAAGTCAAGCAAAACCAACTTACTGTGTTTGAAGGGTTTCAGTTGTCTCAAATATGGATAATGGGTGTTTTGTTACATTTCCTTCTAATAGTGTTTGTAGCAAAGTCAAGTCAAGCCAAGCCAAGCCAAATGAAGTCGTCATGATAATTCAAGTCAAGTCAAGTCAAGCCAAGCCAAGCCAAGCCAAGCCAAGCCAAGCCAAGTCAAGTCTATCACAGTGTATTTGTATAGCCCAAAATCACAAGGTAGTCCAGAAGGGCTTTACAACAAACAATATATGACAACTTACGACACCCTCTATTCCCAAATGAGGAAAAACTCAGCAAGAAAAACCTTATGAGGAAAAAAATATGGGAGAAACTTCAGGAAGAGCAACAGAGGAGGGATCCCTCTTTGAGGATGGACAGACATGCAATAGGAATCAAATGCACAAAATACACAAAAATAACAAAATTATAATGTAACATTATAAATTACACACAGAGCAAGGTAATGTAGACTACACACAGTTAATGCATAAAATGTAGCAAATTTAAATGTGCTGGGTAATAAACTTTTAAAGAGAGTGCAAGGCAGATTTAGAGAATCTGTCCATCCAACACAACATCAGCTCACGGATGCAGTCAAAAGCTGGTGGGACCCTGCGCCACAAACCAGGTCTACTCAGTGGGGCCCTGCAGAGAGACTAGACTTCACATGCACACAAGAGGCGAGGCAGACTTCCACACAGCATTAACACAGAGAGAGAAAGAAGATGAGAGAAATGATGAGAATGATGCTGAATTAGTCAGCTAAAACAAATAATATAAAAGTAATTATGAATGAGAACAGTGCAAACGATAGCATAAATCTCCAGGAGGGTGGGACTGTGACCATGGGAAGACAGGATGCATCACAAATAGGCTCCAAAGTCATCAGGCGGTCGAAAGCGAGAGAGAGAGAATTTTTTTGAATTTTTAAAAAACTTTAATTTACATTAAACAAAAAAACCAACGAAGACACATCCATTTCACAACATCAACACGAGCAACTCCTTCACATTAAATCGTCTAAAAAAGTCTTTTTTTTTTTTTTAGAACAGTGGTTCAAGTCACATACTCCCAAAGGGTCAAAAGAAATATTATGCAAAGACAGAATGGAATACCAGTTGCCTCTCATTGACTGAACAAACGGCTTTACTGAAACACCATCACGAAATAAATTCATCCAAGTTGTTCATTAAGGAAAAGAAGCTGAAGTCCACTCGGACTCTCGCCTTCACCCTTGCAATGAACAATGGGAGTAAATCTTCCTCCGAACCATTACTAATGAGACTTTTCCTGCGTCTATAAATTGAACACATAGCTTGCCCCACTACAAAATTTAACAGTTGCCACTTCTCCGCATTCTTCCTCTTGTACCCTGCGCCAAAGATAAAAACAGGTTCATTCCATCTTTCATCACAGTGTAAGAATATGATTTGTAGAGCTTCAAAAAGCACCTGAAGTTTTCACATTCCACGAAACAGTGAAAAATTGTCTCTGGCGACTGACAGAAAGGACACTTAACAGAAACAGTTGGGTTAATCATAGAGATGAAACTATTGACTGCCAGCGCTCCCTACAGGATCCTCCACTGCAAGTCACCTGACCTTTTGTTAAGCAGGGCTTTATACAGCACCCTCCACACTGGCTTACAATCATCTGCCACTTTTAGCCTTGTTCTCCATACAGTGTCCTTTCTCTCATGCAGCATTTTCTTATTCACACCAACAACACAACATTTGTACAAGACCTTTCTATCTAACATATAAAGGTCAATTTTAGTAGCCAAATTTGGAACAGCCAAGGTCTTGTTAGACCAGTCTGGTCCATTTGAAGGCCCAACTCAGGGAACGGATCTCCATTATCAGGATTCTCGGTCCCAGTGACATAGTCATGCAGCATGTCCAGTTCCTCCATGGTGAGTCTTGTAAGCCATGCATTCAGAACGTCTCTGGTGTGTCTGCTTGACCTCAAGTCCAGCAGTGAAGCCGTTGCCTCTGTGTCAAGAAGCATTGGACCTGCAGCATCCACAATGTGCTTCAACTTAACAGTACCAGCTGAGCATAGCCTCCGGCTGAGACCTGGTTTGCTGTCATCCTGAATGTCCAATCTAGCCCCATGGATTAGGGCAGGGTTCGAATTATAAACTCAGCTTCGTGGGGGTCTCCAAAAACAGGGCAAAAAAAACATACGCATGCGCTCAATTCATGCCCACACAGCGATGGGACTTTTTTTATTACAGTGTATGGCTGGATAAGCACTGACACGAGCACCGTGTCAAGCAAATCGAATGTTTAGCCTAATGCCCTAGAACCAGGTACTAGGCCTACTACTAAACTGTAGTGGAGGACTTTGAGTATTTTTTACCAAACTTTGGTATATTTTACCAAACACAAAATATTATATAGGCCTATTATATATAAAATATAAAACAATATTTTTATTTTACCCAAAACAAAACAAAAAACAGTTGCCATGTTAAAATCAAGGACAATTAGTTGCTTACTTCGAGAGCCGAGATCACTCACACACGTAAATGGCAAATGCATGGCACAGCGGCCAGTGACAAGGAAGTCCAACATATCCATCTGTGGTCCCACTCCCGACGTTAGTAGTTGTACTAACGTTAGAGCCCAGGCGAACCTATAGGAAGGCATAACGTTAGTTTACATAAACGCACATTAACGTATACTAAACACTGCTAACTAAACGGGAAATTCAAAATTAATCTGAAAGAGTGTTAGCTAGCCATGCTTTTCTGTAGAAAATGCAAAATGACTTGATCAAGCCTTACCTCGTTAACGTTAGTGGTGGTCGAGTCCTCTTCAGAAATGTTGCTAGCAGCAGCCGAGCTAACGTTAACGTCGCTGAATTTTTCTGAATCAGCAACTTTTTTTAGCTTTTGAGCTGTTAAAACCAAAGTCCAGCAGGCTTGCTGTGATCTGTCTTTTTGGTGGCCGAGGAGGAGGTATGGTGAAAAATATTGCACATTACCTGATGTAACTAGCTAAGACAATATTAAGACAACATTAATAACGTTCCATCTCTGCACCTTGGCGCCCTTGTCAACGTTTCAAGCATACCGAGTTTCCCAAACCCAAGGTTGCTTTAGGCTATCCTACAGCGCCCCACAGTGTCTCGGTGGTGAAGTGCAGCCAAATGTCCTATTCACGGACGAATAATGGTGCGTAGTTCTTTTCGAAAACATATTTATTTAAAACAATTTATTTCACAAACATAAAGAAATCTAATAACATTGATAGATACATTATTTTTTTTTAAATATTTTGTTAGAGACCCCCACAGATCTAGAGATTTACAGCTTTCAAGGGAGCTAATGCCTCCTTCATGGGAGCTCAGCTCCCATTGGCTCCCACGTAATTCGAACACAGGATTAGGGGTTCTTCCAGAAGTCAAAACAGAGATGCTGTAGGCTCCAGTCTGCACCACTTGAATAGAGTCCAAGCTTTAAACAATCCTTGATAGAAAGGTGGCAGGTCATGCATGTTCTTAAAAACACAGTCTGTTATAAACAAAGAAGCACCTAGAACCAAACCCTGTACCTTCTTTAAAATAACACTCATGAGAGGTTTCCACAGCATATCATCAGTTCCTGTGAGGTAGCGCTGTATGATTTGTAGTCTAAAGGCTGCTACTCTGCTCTCCAGATGCACCAAACCCTGCCCTCCCATCTCTTTTGGTAGGTATAGTACATTCTGTGGTACTCAGTGCAGGTTATCCCAAAAAAGTTCACAAGGATAGACTGTACTCTTTTTAGCAATCCGGCAGGGGGCTCCAGAACAGTTAGCTTGTGCCAGACGGTGGAGGCTGCCAAGTTATTAACAACCAAAATCCTACCCCTATAAGACATCTGTGGTAACAGCCATCTCCACTTGTGTAATCTCCACTCCACCTTTTCCACCACCCGCTCCTAGTTTTTCCAAACCGTCTGGTCATCACCCAGAAAAACTCCTAGGTACTTGAAACCCCCCCCCCTCTTCCAATTTAGCCCCCCTGGCAGCTGAGGGAGACCTGCAGACCACTTTCCAACCGCTAAGGCTTCGCTTTTTGCCCATTTTACTTTGGCAGCTGAACGATTCCCAAACCTTTCCACAAGTTTCTCAATCAGATCAGCATCATCTTGACTTTTTATGACGATAACTATATAATCTGCATATGCAGATAAGACAATTCTTGTGCCAAGATCAAGCAAACACAGACCACCAATAGAAGAGCGAAAATTGTGTAATAAGGGTTCAATTGAAAGTGTATAGAGCATGCCCGACAGGGAGCAGCCTTATCGTATACCTCTACATGCTTTGAAAGGTTTACACAAAACACCATTAATTTTCAGTACACTCTCAATATCTTTGTACAAAACCTTAATCTTGGCAACAACTCCAGGGCTGTGGCCAAATCTAACACTTTCCAAAGGTATTGGTGCTCAACCCAGTCAAACGCCTTTTCCTGATCCAATGAAACCAGACCAGTATCAAAGCCCAATGGACCAGAGACTTCCAAAACAACCCGAATTAGTGACACATTGTCAACAATGGACCTGCCGGGCGCACAGTAGGTTTGGGTCTGATGGATGACTTGGTCTATCACCTTCTTCAGTCTGTTGGACAGGACTCTGGAAAGCAGTTTGTAGTCTGCACACAGAAGAGAGACCGGACGCCAGTTCTTGATATCTTGCAGGTCGCCTTTTTTTGGCAACAATGTCAGAACAGCTCTCCTGCAGCTCTGGGGCAAGAAGGAGTCATTAAAACATTCAGTGAAGACCTCAATGATGTCGTCACACAGCTCAGACCAAAAAACTTTGTAGAACTCCAGCAGGAGTCCATCAATCCCAGGGGCCTTCCCCCCTTGCAGGCTCTGCAATGCTGTAGACAGCTCCTCTGCAGTCAGAGGACCCGCCAACTCCTTGTTACTCTCCTCTGAGATTCTGGGCAGCCCACTGCAGAAGGAGTCAAATGCCCCTTCATTCTCGGTGTACTCATTGCTGTACAGAAGAGAGTAAAAATCCACAGCTCTCTTCTGGATCTCATTGGCCGTAGTCAGCAGGTATCCTGTTGTTGACTTTAGGGCGTGAATGAACTTGCTTTGTCCATTCTTCTTTTCCAGGCTAAAGAAAAACTTTGAAGGTGAGTCCATCAGGGCGGCACTCTGAAAACGAGACCGGACCAATGCCCCCTGTGCCTTAACACCCAGCAAGTCAGCCAGCAAGGCTTTTTTGGACTTGAGGTCTTCAACACAGCCTCGGTTTCCTTTGGACCCTGCAGAAGTCTGCAGCTCCACTATTTCAGTCTCTAGATCCCTCATAGATTTGGTAATGTCATGAGAGACATTGAGAGTGTACTGTTGACAAGCTGCTTGATCTGCACTTTCCCATAATCCCACTACTGTTTCAAAGACGTAAACTCCCCTTTCCTAGTTTTGAAAACATCCCAAAAAATTTAAAGGTTTCTTTAAAGTGTGCATCTAGTAGCAGAGCTGTGTTAAAATGCCAATAAACAGACTTTTCTTGTACTTTTGCAATAAAAACATTGCATGTCACCGTTGAGTGATCTGAAAAACCTACAGGCATAATCCCCCATTCTTTAAAAACACTGAAATTATGCCTAAAAGAATAGAAATGATTCAGCCGTGCCATAGTAAAAGATGCTTCTCTACTATGAACCCAGGTGTACTGCCTAACATCCTCATGCATCTCTCTCCACACATCAACCAAACTATAAGTTACTATCAATTGCTTGATTGCACGTCTGGAGGCAGCATGAGGTTCAATATGATTCTTGTCCATGTTATCATTTTCTGTGCAGTTAAAATCCCCTCCCAGAAACAGAAACTCTTCAGGTCCACACTGATTCAAAACCGCACTGAGGTCAGTTAAAAACTGACCTCTGTCAGGCCCTGCATTCGGAGCATATACATTTACAAACACCAAAGTGAAGGACTCATATTTGGCTCTAACTACCATCAATCTACCCCCCACTATTTCCTCAACCACATAAGATTGTGGTACAAAACTTTTCGAAAAGAGGAGAGTCACTCCTCCACTACATTTACTCAAGTGGCTTAGAACAACATCACCATCACACTCCTTCTTCCAGTCAGTGGCATTCATTATATCACTGTGTGTTTCCTGGACAAACATGATGTCAACGAGCTTTAGTTTTACAAATTCAAAGAGACATGCTCTCTTTCTCACGTCTCTTGCTCCATTCAGGATAAGTGTTGAGACTTTGAAGTTGGCCATCGAGACTGATCAGAGAAAAAACAACACATGATAAAAGAACAACATTGAGCAGAACGGGAAATGACTTGTCTTATACTGCTTCTGACTCCTCATACTGTAATTCCTGTTTGAGCTTCAGAACCATTTTCCTCAACCTGTACATCTCTTGATCAGTGTGGCCCCATTCTTCTTTTTTTCTCATCTGAGATTGAACAGAGTGCATAAACAGTTCTTTGTCGGCAAAAAAGTCCTCAATTTTGACATTTCTCAAATTTTTTTTTTTTGCAAGAAATTCTTGATCCGGCGGGCATCATGGTACTCTTGATTCGTTGCCCCTGACAACTGGGAGGAAGTGCAAGGCTGGCTGTCTACACCACCACCTTCCTCCTTAGACTCATCTCCCGACGTTTGTACCTCGTGCTGTTTTTTCCTTTAATACAGGCACCTGGCTGTCTATACCACAGTCCCCGTCATCCTCCTCTTCCTCCATACCCACCTCAACCTCAGATAGTTGTTCCTCATACTGCCTGCCTGTCTCCCTTATCAATGCTCCTCTTTTGGCTTGAGAGCCACCCGTTTTAGCCAACTGCTTTCTCTTTAGTGCAGGAGAACTACAGACTTTGTCGTCCTCGACCAAATCCTCATCGCTGCTCAACGCTACACCTTCTGCAACTCCACCTGTAGTGTTTGATGCCACTGCCTGCTCACTTCGTGATTCCTTCTCGACATTTACGTTTTCCTTTGTAGACTTTCCACTCTGTTTGGGTGGTTCTGTTTTGTCAGTGTGGTCTGGACTCAGTCCCTTTTCTGCGGTCTCTTCGCTGTTCTGCCCGGTCTCACCCTGTTTATGTCCTCTCTCTCCTTCACGCTGCGCTTTGCCCTCAGAGGAGTGTTTCTCAGGACAGGCCCGAACCAAATGACCCTCCCCTCCACAGCTAAAACACTTCAAGGTCCCAGAGTTTACAATGATGACATAGTCAAAATCATCCACCTTCACCCTAAAACTACATCCAAGTCTTGGTCTTGTTTGTTCAGGATCATTTGAACCTGTCGTCTGTGTGAAACTACATGTCGCAGCAGCGGCGATTTGCAGCCAGACGACAGTTTCCTGATGGATGAAACTACGTTTCCATACCTCCACAGCTCTTTTGTCAAAAACTCATCGGAGATGAACGGCGGCATGTTTGAAATGGTGACTCTTGTCGACGGCAAGGTGAGCGGCGACACCGACACGAAGCTGTCGCTAACAACAACGCCGGCCTCGACAGCTTTGTTTGCTTTGGCTACAGCGTCGACAAAAATCTCCACAGCGCCCCCTAGCAGCGGATTTAACGCTGCTGTGACCCACAACCTCTCCGACTGCCAAAGCGCAGTCCTCCACCCAACACGGGAAACTAGGCGACACTTTAAGCCCATGTTCCCCGGTGAGTTTGGTAAACTCCATACCGGCGTTTAGCAAGCCGACCAGCGCTGGTCGGCCGCAAACACGCACGCAGACACACACACAAGACCTCTCGAAACCTCCTTATATACACAAAGCAAACCTGTACCCCTACAAGACACACCAAGTACAATATTTGCGAGGAAAAATAGCAAAAAGGTAGATAAACGCTCACAACCGCTATCGGGCGTCTGCTCCGCACGCTCACTCGCGCTTCCGCTCAGAGAGAGGAAGAGAGAGAGAGTTGTTGTTGTTTTACATGCTTTGGCAATATGTACAAAACGTATGTCATGCCAATAAAGCAAATATTGAATTGAATTGAGACAGAGCGAGAGCGAGAGCGAGAGGTGGGGGGACAGGTGCACAACATGGACACACATGTGTTCAGAGATAAAAAGAGAAGGTTAGGACGGTGCGATGCATTCAGAAAGCTGGGGCACATTCTCACCGGCAGGGAAAAACCAAGAGATGACTGATAAGATGTACAGTTAAAAATAAATATAAATCGAGACCGAGACCCTCCCAAAAGAGGATAGTGGTGACAAAGGTCAGAAGGAAGTCAAACTACCAAAGAAATAAGACAACTAGTTCAAAGCTCTTAAGAACAGATGGGTTTTCAGTTTAGATTTGAAAGAGTCGAGACTCAGATTCTCGGATGGTGGCTGGGAGACTCTTCCAAAGAAAGGGGGCACGATAAGAGAAGGCTCTGCAGCCTGCAGACTTCTTTTTAACTCTAGGTACAGAGAAGAGGCCTGCACTTTGAGAACTGAGGGCACGAGAAGGTACATAAGGCTGTATAAGCTATGACAAATATGAGGGGGCAAGCCCATTAAGTACTTCATAGGTTAAAAGTGGCACTTAAAGTCAGATCTAGCGTGAACGGGGAGCCAGTGAAGGGAGTCCAGAATCGGCCTGATATGGTCAAACTGTTTTGTTTGAGTGAATATTCTAGCAGCAGCATTTTGAACCAGCAGAAGGTTTTTAGTGCTAGCATGTGGCAGGCCAGACAAAAGGACATTGTAGTAATCTAATCTGGATGAAACAAAAGCATGGATAAGGATCTCAGCATCAGCCATGTGAAAAGACTGGATTTTGGCAACGTTTTGTCGGTGGTAAAAGGAGGCTTTGGAGATTTCTCTAATCAAAAGACAGGGATTGTGGTATACTGACTACCTGTTCATATTATACTTACCTGCAGTACCACCCCACACCCTAAGGAGGTACAGTTGACCCCTAGGGTTATCAAGTTGTTGAGTTGAGACATACACAGAGTAAGTAGCGATAACTGAAATGACAACATGTGAATCTGTACGCTGCTCCGTGAGACTGAATAAAATCGGTAAACCCGAATCTGGTGAAACCACATCTTTTCATAAAGAACACGTTATCACAGGGATTGAGCAAAGTTTTTCTTTTTTTCCCCTGTTGAACTTTGGGAGATCATACAGTTGTCAAGGGATACCGTTTCTCGGTCATACCAGGTGACCTTAGATGACGTCCATTGTTTCACTGCAGCAAGGACAACCAAGTGGTGTTTTTTTCATCTTCGTAGAGTCGCAAAGAGACACGTGCATTTATTTGCACCCCGTAGCTAAAAACGACTACCGTGCAGCACAGGAGCCGTGTCTGCAAATGAGGTCAAGTAAAACTGCCGTACTTACATGTGTGCCGTAAAGCAGTCCCTGTATTTCCTGGGAGGGCTTGTAGGGAACTGATCTGAGAGGAGATGGTGTCATTGTCCCATAGACGTCACACTGTGCAACCGACATGAATCGTGGCATGTTAAAGCAGAACAGTTACCCGCTGCCGCTTTGATTTCGTTGTTTTTCTTGCGCTGTTGTTTCACCGCCAAGGAAATGCAGCTGAGTCAGCCAAAGGTCACCGCAACTTTGTCTAGTTTCATTACGGCGACCACATTTGAGACAATAGTGTCAGCATTAAAATATCATAAACAAGAGGCATCCAGGTAACATAGCGGTCTATTCCATTGCCTACCGACATGGGGATCGCCGGTTCAAATCCCAGTTTTACTTCCGGCTTGATCGGGCGTCGCCGCAGACACAATTGGCCGTGTCTGCGGGTGGGAAGCTGGATGTGGGTATGTGTCCTGCTCGCTGCACTAGCGCCTCCTCTGGTCGGTCGGGGTGGAGGGAGAACTGGGGGGAATCAAGCAATCATCCCACGCGCTACACCCCCCCCCCCCTGGCGAAACTCCTCACTGTCAGGTGCTAAGAAGCGGCTGGCGACTCCACATGTATCGGAGGAAGCATGTGGCAGTCTGCAGCCCTCCCAGGATTAGCAGAGGGGGTGGAGCGGTGACCGGGATGGCTCAGAAGAGTGAGGTAATTGGTTGGATACAATTGGGAAGTAAAAGGGGGACCCCCCCCCCAACATTTATATATATATATATATATATATATATATATATATATATATATATATATATATATATATATATATAGTGACGTGCATGGACAAGTAGACACGTTGGTCCTTGACTAACGGGTCAGACTAGTCGACTGGTTAACGTTGTCGCTTGCGGTGAAGGAGAACCGGGTTCGCGTCCCGGCTGTGGCGACAGTCTTCCGGACTGCCCCCTGAATTCGCTAAAATATATATACACAGTAATCAACATGATTCGTGTCGTGGACAAATCGGTTTGTTTCCTGAGCAGTTTCTCGTCAAAAAAGTCTTTTTTTTTCATTCAGAATTTTCTTTTTTTTAAGGGAAACCTTAAATTTTGACTCGAAAATCTTCTCAACCTCTGCTGCCAGTTTTCACACAACTCCCACAAACCTCAGAAAGAGCTTCACGGCAAAATGTGTGATCCCCATTTACGTTGCAGAAAGGGTGCTTGGCTGGACTTTGCTCCTCCAAAAAGGGGGAAAAAATTGTTCTTTTTGTAAAAAAAAAAAAAAAAAAGCTCTCTATCGAATCTTTAGAGTTCTCCTACATGGCTATGCCACAAAACCCAGGCTAATCCATTTCTCTTTTTTAATTTATTTTGAGTAGGAATCTTGCATGATGCACTTTATGCTTGTTATATAACAGTGATGAGGGTGACTGTATATGGATGATTCAGCTGTTTGTTCTCTGTTTGCTTGGGTATTACAAAATAATGCTTCAGCGCTTGTTTGTTTCTTTGGCTGGCTCCATGTCGCTCAGGAAAAAAAAATGTTTTACTGTGTGAGAGGAGGGAGAGGGGCTCCTATCCTGTTGTTATGTAAGTACGCCATTACTTGTTTTTGTTTTTTTATATTTATGCAGTGACAGAGTGGGCTGCTTTAGGGTGCATGGCAGATGTGAGGAGAAAATTGAGCTCGACTGAGTCAAGTTGGCCGTAATAAAGCAATGCACTGATGCTGAAGGTTATCTGACCATTTATGCTCCACTGTCTCTTTCCGCTGTTCAGTGCTGCTCTTCAGACGCTTCCTCTAATGAGTGTGCGAGACAGAGCGAGAGGCGGGAGAGAGTCTATATGTCTGAATGTGTGCATGTTTACTGACTTGTACATGAGCAAGTTTGACTGCAGCTTTTCATGCCAGCGTGCATTCGTATCCAACTAGCTGCACCTCAGCATATATATACACGTGTAGCGTGCCTCTGTGTGGGTCTGTGCTAACCAGCGTGGCAGGGCCAAGACTATATTCTATCTGCATAACGGCGGAATGATTAACATCTTCACCTGCCTCCTGGTTTGTTCGTTTAAAAGGCCTAATTAATCACAGGGACAACGCTTGGGCTGGAGTCAGCGCTGCCATGCGTGAAATTACCTTTCTCAGAGAGTGGGCTCAAACGTCCATAAACAGTGATCCTGCCAGCCTACCTACCCCCCTCCCTACCCCCCACCCACACCTCACCCCCACACTTTACCCAACTTTGCCATCCTTTATCGCGCACTATACAACGGCCTTGGAACGAGGGGAGCCAGGAAAGAGAGAGAGAGCACAGTGGGAATGGGGCGGGCAAGCCATGGGAGTCACACAGACAGAAAGGAGGAACAATGTAGAGGAATAATAGTGTGAAGAAGAAAAAAGAAAAAGAAACCTTGACAGGAAATCCATGAGGGAGGAGAATGGTTCACGTTGCTTTTGTGAATCCCCGGCCGCTGCCGGCAGCGTGATGGGTTCCCACTCCGTGGTGTAAAAATAAAGCGAGCTGGTGGGCCACGCAGGTGTACTGTACCCGCGCTGAGTGGGTCCTCGAACACCCACTCTGCCTGAACCCACTGGCAGGATCGATAACTTTGAACCGTTCAACATGGGAGCGGAGGAAAAAACTGCTCGCATCGATACGCTATGATATATCCCCTTCTATTTCAAGGCTGGTTTTTTGAGTACCGCAGCAGCTGCGATAGGAGTGGTGTCTATGAATCATTCAGGACACCCACTCGCCTAACCCAACCTTCTCCATCTATACCTACCCTACACAGCGCCCGCCTACCAGGAGCCACTGTCAGCATCCACTGTCTTTGTACTTAACCTCACACATCACAGCTAACTCATATATCAATGCGGCGCTGAGACAGCCGAGATGGGATGCATGCCTATTTCTGGCTTAGTAGGAGAGGATGACTGACCACTGTGTGTGCGTGCGTGCGTGCGTGCGTGTGTGTGTGTGTGTGTGTGTGTGTGTGTGTGTGTTGGTGATCTCGTTGAACTTGAGGGAGGGACGTATTTTGAGAATGCTGCCAGCATATTTGAATTCCATGGCGCCGGACATGTACTATGTGTGGAGTCATACACAAAGGCACAGACACACACGTTAACAGGCACACAGACGTACAAAATCACAGACATGCAAAGACGCATAGACAGATCCAGGCACAAGAACACAGAAAGAAAAAAAAACACCCCACATACCCCCAGACAGATATATTTAAACACTCATAAATGTGCAGAAATGCAATTACAAACACACACACCAACTCTTGTACACACATATATGTAACAGCCACGGACGACTGGACTCGCTAGCCCTTGGCTAACGGGTCGGACCCTTTAGTCGACTGGTTAACGTTGTTGCCCGTGGTGCGGGAGACCCGGGTTCGCCTCCCGGCTGTCCCCCCAAATTCGCTACATACACACGGCGCATTGTGAGGAAAAGACACAGACAGACACAGGTATGGAAAAACAAATAGATTTTCATTCACACAAACACACACACTAATTCAACCACTCACATTCAGAAGCACACAAATCAACAAATGGGGGAGGTTTTCCCAACAGAACCCGGGTCATTTTATGTTCCCCTCAACAGAAAACAGCGGGACGGACACCGATTCTATCAGAACTACACACCTGCTTAGTTCATTTAAGAAATACCGAGCCCCCCCCCCCCCCCAAGGCCTACTACAGACCACCTATAATCATGACTATTGTTCTGATTTGTGGCATCGTCCAACTAAGTAGTAATTTGAACCCCCTACATTACTCGAGTCACTGCTGGTGAGCCACCTACACCTAAACTCTTTACACGTGACCTGAAATGTGTTTTGGGACACAATATGAACACTATTAGTGCCCGACTATGTTGGGAGATTTGCCAATTGCTGAATCTCTTGTAAGCACTCTGGTTGAATTACCAAATGAAAAAAAACATGATAAACGTTTTATAACTTTTGTTGATTTATCTTTTTGTAACGTGGCTTCTTTTTATTTTGCGAAATTATTGTTTTCCATCCATCCATTATCCAAACCGCTTACCCTGCTCTCAGGGTAGCGGGGACGCTGGAGCCAATTAGGCGGCAGGCAGGGGGACACCCTGGATAGGCCCCCAGTCCAGCACAGGGCCGACACACACACACACACACACACACACACACACACACACACACACACACACACACATTCCCATCAAGGGACAATGTAGTATGGCCGATTCACCTGACCTGCATGTCTTTGGGCTGTGGGAGGAAACCGGAGCACCCGGAGGAAACCCACGCAGACACGGGGAGAACATGCAAACGCCACACACAGGACTTTCACTTTCATGGTATGTAATTTCAAGTGTGAAATCGTGAAAAAAAAGCATTTTAAATGAAACAAAAAAACTATACAAAAATAAAGATTATTGTTTTTATATTCTATACTTTGTTATTTGACTGCCAATTGTGGATAGACATAAAATGAGCTACACAAATATAGCTAATACAAATAAATGCTTTCACTTGTGTGCACACGGACGGCATAACCACACACACACACACACGCACACCCATGCATGCACACACGCGCACACATACACACGCACATGCACACACTTACAGATTAATCTCAAATTCTCTCTCTCTCTCTCTCTCTCTCTCTCTCTCTCTCTCTCTCATTACACACACAAACACACACACATTGTGTAAGCCAAAAAGATACATCCATGCTTGCATGTACAAGTAACACAGCCAGAAATTACATGAATCACGGACACAATGCTAGACATGCACGCACGCACGCACGCATACACACACACACCCACCCACCCACCCACACACACACACACACACACACACACACACTGCTTTAGGTCTGGGAGGTCTGGGGGGACCACCATTCCAATCTTGTGTACGAGACTGGGATGAGCAGTACGGTTTGAGCGTCCTGTGGGGAGTAGCGGAGATGATTAATTTGGTCTCATAAAAGTCTTTACTCAGACACAAAGGACCGGGAGCCCAGAATAAACAAATATTAACAATCCTCACATCCAGAGATCTCCATCCTCAGGTAATCTATGCGAAACGATGACGCGTTCGTGTTACTGTGTGTGCGTATGTGTGTCAGTGTACTCGTGTGCCAGCGTGATTGTGTGATTGTGAGTGGGTGACGCGTTAATTTATGAATCCCACGGCACTTCTAGGCAAGACACGCCCCGCGTAGCATTCGAGCGCTAGGATTGGCCAGATTGGCCAGTACTCGTTGCCTCCGTTGGTTGGGTTGGTTAAGGTCAGGGTGAGGACGGGGTTAGGGTTAAGGTTAGCCAATCAGAGGCAGAGTGGGGGCGGGTCTTCCTAGAATCCTAACGCCTGGATGCTACGCGGGGCGTGTCTTGCCTAGAAGTGCCGTGGGGTTGATAATAACGCGTGTGTGACAGTGTAATTGTGTAAGTGTGCATGCGACTGCACCTGTGCAGCTGTGCATGCATGCATGTGTAAGCGAGCGTGCGTGCATTCGAGTGTGTATGGCCGCGTATACGTGTTTGTCTTTCGAGGGGGGAAGGTCTGCTCCTGCAAGACCTCCTTTTTTTCTGCCTTTGTTTTGTTTTGTTTCCAGGGAAATCAGAGCACATACAGACAGCAAGAGAGCGAGAGGCAAACAAATAAATTCATTGAGACGGGGGGGGGGCAGGGAAGAATTTGGGGGGGGGGCTGAAGGAGAAGGAGAGAGAGAGAGGGGAGAGGGAATGAGAGATGTACAGAGGAGGAGAGGGGACAAGAAAGGAAAAGTTTCTCAGGGTAAAATGTTGACGCCAGGCTGCTCAGACGGAATGCGGCCTGCTTTCTGGGCTGCAATCAAATCCTTATAAACAGAGTGATCATTCACTCTGCCTCCAGTCTATTGTGCTACTCCCAGACACTGGACACACACACACACACACACACACACACACACACACACACACACACACACACACACATGCAAACAGGCAAGTGCACACTTGCACATGCACACAAACTTAGACCCAAACACACACGTATAGATGCATGCATGCACACACACACACACACACACACACACACACACACACACATGCACGCACACACACACAAATCTGATGACGGAGGCATAAAATTGCAAAAAACAAGACAATAAAGGGAAAATGATGTGCTGGCGATGAAGGAGATGGCTTAGTCCTCCAGTATATTAATAGAGGGTCAAACGTGCGGCCCAGGACGGCTTCCCTTTACAGATGTAATGCAGCGTAGCGCGCCACGATACTTCAGAGGCGATGTATCAGTCAGAAACTTTGTCCTTGCTGATGTCTGATAAGCGGCTTAGTGATATAAAATTCACAAAGATATTCCCACTGGCGAGGCAGAGGGTTTAGAATAAGAGGATGAGCGGAGGACTTCTCTGCCAAGAGGGTGGGATTCACCTTTCGAGCGTAATAAAAGGGCAAACTAACACCTGTGCGTGGTTCGGCAAATGTGCACCCCCATCCACCCCTCCCTAAAAACTCTTGTGTGCGCGAGCCTGCATGCACCCTCGCAAAAATCATTGGGGCTACGTGTCAGAACCAATCGAGGAATTCTTCCATCTCAGTCTGGACCAATAAGTTCATAGCTTACCTGTGCACTTACTCCACTCAGGGGAGAACGAGTGGGCAGGGAAATACCAAGTCAGGGAAAAAAAACAACTCTCATTGACTCCACACGCCTCTTAATGCCAGCGCCTCAAGGTCCTGCTATTCTAAACGGGCCGCTTACTTACTCGCCCTATCAGAACTTGATACATGGACTGTATTGCCACTTGCTGAGGTAATGGGTTTGTTTTCGCCACGCACACCACGGATAACGTCTCCTTTGAACGGCTGGCCGTGGAGTTGTGTTGTACTCTCAGGACACCGGGACCAAAAAAAAAAAAGGTTTTAAGAATAGGCCTAAAGGAGCTCAGCGACTGGTCGATTAATCGTCTGATTGATTGACAGACCTTGGCCTGCCCTTGACATTAATGCTGAGCCGTTGCGGTATGAGCTTAGTTAAAGAGCCGCTGGTGTGCTGTGAGAGTCTCCGCCGTTTCCCAGCCCACCTTTACAGCGCAGCGCAACAAAACACCTATCATCTCTAACAAAAAAAAACTGCACTTGCACAAAGAGATAAATTCCCTTTTTCTCTATCTGAGTTTTTTTTTTCCAGTTTAAAGATAAAGAATTTCTGGGCTATGGAGTTGGGTGGGTCCATCCGTCTCTCTGTCTCTGGGCACTGCAAAAACAGGCCTCCATTGTCACAGTTGAGAAATGGTCTCCCACTATTTGCATTTTTATTGATGCTCCAAATTGCAAATGGGTTTCCCTTCCTTCTGTCCCTGTCTTTACATTGAGGAGAGAAGTCCCTCATTTGTTGGAGCAGGCCCTGGATAAATCACCGCAGCAGAGTGAAGTGAACTGCGCTGATCTCTGAATAAAACATCAGGTGGCAGGCAGAGTACAGTGCAAGAGGTTTTATCTCTGAGGCCATTTTTTTTTTTTTTTGGGTGGGGGGTTGTTCCCTATCTCCTTCCCTTTGTATTCTGCTGGGCTGGAGCTGATACCGTGGGGAAGATAGTAAGATAAGGTATACGCAATCCACACACACACACACACACACACACACACACAGATGTGCACGCACAGAGTGCACAATGTTTGATACAGCACAGGTTTTAAGCCTCTGTACCTAGTCCTCATTGAAAATACACTGATGAGCCAAAACATTATGAACACTCACAGGTGATCTGAATAACATTAACCATCTCCAAACAAGGGCACACGTCAAGGTCTGGGTAGATTAGATGGTAAGCGAACAATCAGTTCTCTTAGTCAACATGTTGGATGCAGGAGAAATGGGCAGGAGTAAAGACCTGAGCGACTTTGACAAGGGGCCAAATTGTTATGGCCAGATGACTGGGTCACAGCATCTCTGAAACGGCAAGGCTTGTGGGGTGCTCCCGGTCAGCAGTGATGAGTACCTACCCATAGTGGTCCGAGGAGGGACAAACCACAAACCGGTGACAGAGTGCCCAAGGCTCAACGATGCACAAAGGCAACAAAGGCTTTCCCATCTGGTCCGAACTGACAGAAGGTCTACTGTGGCACAAGTCAGAAAATTCTGATGATGGTTGAGGGAGAAATGTGTCACAACACACAGTACATTGCACCCTGCATCATATGGGGCTGCGTAGCCAAAGACTGAACAGAGTGCCCATGATGACCCCTGTCCACCATCGAAAGCACCTACAATGGGCACACCGAGTGTTGGAACTGGACCTTGGAGCAGTGGAAGAAGGTTGCCTGGTCCGATGAGTCCCACGTTCCTTTAGATCACGTGGATGGCCATTGCGCCATTTACCTGGAGAAGTGATGACAACAGGATGCACTGTGGGAAGACAAGCCGGTGGAGGCAATGTGATACTCTGGGCAATGTTCTGCTGGGAAACCTTGGGTCCGGCCATTCATGTGGACGTCAACTGCTGTTGTGCCACCTACCTAAACATAGTTGTATACCAGGTACACCCCCTTGATGGCAATGGTATTCCCTGATGGCAGTGGCCTCTTTCAGCAGGGTAATGGACCCTGCCACACTGCACACATTGTTAGGGAATGGTTTGAAAAACATGATGAAGTATTCAAGGTGTGGCCCTGGCCTCCAAATTCCCCAGATCTCATTCTGATTTAACATCTGTGGGATGTGCTGGACCGACAAGTCCAATCCATGGCGGCTCCACCTTGCAACTTACAGGACTTGAAGGATCTGCTGTAAATGTTTCGGTGCCAGATACCACAGGGCACTTTTGGCAGATCAGCGCTGTTTTGGCAGCAATATATTAGGCACCATATATTAGCAGGTGGTCATAATGTGTTGGCTCATCAGTATATGTAACATCCCTCTGACGCGGCGCTACATGTAACTAACCGCTCCAGGGCAGCATACATCAATTGCCTTGCTTTTTGCTGTTGCAAGTCGAATATGGATGGGCCTATTACAAGCCAATACACACTTGTAAAAAAAACAAAAAACAAAAAACAGTGTTTTCCCTCTAAGAGAGTGCAATTGCATATCAATCTCTGAATTACTGTGAAAGCCCACAGTCCCACTCACATCTTCCGCTCCGTGTCCCTCACTTTCTCTGTCTGCCTTTCTTTCAAACCGAAGGGAACAGATGAGATCTCATTGTTTATGTATTTATTCATTGTGAAGCGTGGATTACTGACTTTACAAGGTCATTCAAACCGATGAGTGAATAGTCTATTGACTGAAATGTAAATACACTCAGCTTAGAGCTACGAGCGCTGTCTTCATTGTCCTTCATTGTCAGCCAATGGAGCAAAAGCATTTTCCTTAAGTAGCTGATTAAGCTGACCCAGCATCCATCAGGTTTGGGGACCTGGAAAAAATGAAAAGAATGAAACCAAACAGGGAAAAAGGGATGCTAACATTGGTCAGACATTCAAAAAAACAAAATGGACTTGTCAGAGTAAATTAGTTTGACTGACAGGCATTCAAACGCTCTAGTTTTCTGTTAAGGTATCATGTCTGAAATTAGATGATCAATGATTCTCTCAGGGGTCAAGTGCCAAAATGGAAACAGCACCCCATTTAAAGTCAGCATGCCATAATGTCTACATTAGCTAATTCTGACACCGGGAAAGGAGTATGGGGGAAATGAGCTTACCTAAAGGTTGAGAGCACAAAAGCTTTTGTCATTTTGTGATGAGATTTTGTCACAACAGATGTTTCATAATTGTCATGAACGTCGGTCTTGATGAAATCCACTTCCCGCTTAGGGTCTAAGTACTTATAAAATACTTGTAAAATTAACAGCATGTTCCTTTTATTTTCTTCCCAAACAAGATCAATCAAAATGGACAGATTGATTGATGGAGGTAATGTTGCGTGCCTTATTGTTCTCTATGAGCTCACGTGCTGAATTATCGCTTCTCAACTGTACAAATGTTGACAAATTCAAATGCCAGTTATAGTCTGAGAATACAGTCACAGCAGAAACAGACATCGCTCCTGTGACAGATGAGATTTCTACAGCTTGTGATTTCCAACAATTACCTAACAACCCAACTGTGGACTGAAAATTTCGTTATAGCAGCAACTCAAAATATCTGCCCCCTGGTCCTTCAATTAATAATTCAGCGCAGCAACGTGGACATCCAATAGAATTGAACGGTCGGCAGTGGCTTCCTGTTATTAATCTCAGTGGGGCAATTCTTTCTCTGCATTTAACCCATCCTAGCTGTGTAGCTAGGAGCAGTGGGCAGCCACCGTGCAGCGCCCGGGGACCAACTCCAGTTCCTCTTTCCACTGCCTCGGTCAGGGGCACAGACAGGGGTATTAACCCTAACATGCATGTCTTTTTGATGGTGGGAGGAAACCGGAGCACCCGCAGAAAACCCACTGCAGACACGGCGAGAAAATACAAACTCCACACAGAGGACGACCCCCCCCAAGGTTGGACAACCTGGGGCTCGATCCCCAGACCTTCTTGCTGTGAGGCGACAGTGCTAACCACAGGGCCACCGTGCCGCCCACGATGGTTTTCCAGTCTACCGACCACTCAAAGCACTTTACAATGTACGCCTCCATTCACACACATTCATACACTGATGTTGGAGGCTGCCATGCAAGGCACCAACCTGCTCATCAGGAGCAGTTAGGGATTCTGTCTCTTGCCCAAGCACACTTCGACACGCTCTCTGGAGGAGTCGGGGATCGAACCAGCTACCTTCCGATTACTAGACGACCTGCTCTACCTCCTGAGCCATGCCACACTTTTTTTTACAGTTCTGTCTGAAATAGAGCCAAAATCAAAATTTGGTAAAACTGCCTCCGGGAATGTTTGTCAGCATTCCTAGAAAAACTCAATATATTGACATATGTGAGAATAAAGCCCTTAAAAATCAAATATGCATAAGTACAGTATTTAACAACTTGAATTTGTTGGCAAAAATACCCTTTAGTTAAACCAATAGAAATGAGAGCTCCACTGCAAGAATGCAGAGGACGAAATCTGTTGCAGTTGTAGCTCGTTTGGATATTTACCTAAAATAGATGGCTCTGTTTGTGAAGTCGGGATAAAGAGAACAAAATCCAGGATAATTTGGGACACCTTAATCTAGACCCAAATTAGAAAAAAAAAAGTCAACCATGCTAACTTGTTAGAATAAGCTGCCACTATTTTTACCCCACCAACCTTTACAGGGGAGCGGGTGTCAGTTGTGTGAACGGTCCAGATCGTGCTCCTTTTGCAGGAAAAGCTAATCCGACAGTCTTGCCTTTATGTGGGGAAGGCACCATCGAAACCTGTTCAGAGTGACAAAAAACAAGTATTCCCCCTGTCTGCGATTCATTGATCTATCCATCCTGTCTGCCAGGACTCCTCTCCAATGGTGTTCTGTCAAATCCTGCTAAGCTCCTCATCTCTTCATCTCGCTCCACTCCTTTATCATTCTCCTGACATCTACACAGAGGGGGTAAAATGGAGTCATCTGTCTGTCTGTCAAACCCAAAGGTCACCGGCTGGGGAGGGGTAGAGGACAAGATGGGCAGAAGGAGAGCATGAGGTTATTAAAAAATGACCACTCGGTCTCCTTAGTAGAACATTTACTTCCAGTATTTTGTGACGGCTTGTATAGCTGGGGGGAAAGTACAACAGGAAGTAGGAATGGGTTGACAAGAGGAAAAGAAAAAAAAGCTACAACAATTCTGCAGTCTTGGTGTAAAACGTCACGCAGGCGATTCAAATCTTTTTGTCTGTCTCTTCAAAATCAGGGAACAGCACCAGCTGTCAAATGAGGTTGACTTTAGGGTCAGGGGCACATTTTAAGATGGAAATATGATTTCATAATGCATATATACATGCCATAGAAGCTAGGGGTGTAATGGTGCACAAAAATCACGGTTCGGTACGTACCTTGTTTTGAAGTCACGGTTTGGTACATTTTCGGTACAGCAAGGAGAAAAGAAGCAAAACATAAAATGGCTTCTTTTTCGTCAAACAGTGGT
Source organism: Lampris incognitus (assembly GCF_029633865.1). Taxonomy (NCBI): domain Eukaryota; kingdom Metazoa; phylum Chordata; class Actinopteri; order Lampriformes; family Lampridae; genus Lampris; species Lampris incognitus. The sequence goes on from NC_079226.1 coordinate 29,206,781, forward strand.
TCACTGAACAAACTATATTATGACTCTGTCTTTCTTAAATAAATAAAAAAGTCTCAATACTGCTACAACCCACTGCAGCCTACTAAAATAAAAAAGTGAAATGTACTTAAAAGAAAATCAAAATAACTATTCTCTCAAATAAATAAAGAATATAATAAAATAAACATCCATTAAGGTGCAGCATTTAGAAAATTAACTGTACTGGATCTTAAAGCTCAGGTTTATCTGTGTTCGACATAACTACGAGGCTGCGCTGTAATAAATCACTGGCAATTGGTGGCATGTCACCGCCCGATCCGTACCGGAAACCCGATTTGTTCACGTGTGCGGAAATGCGTCAACTTCCTGTCTCCGCTATCGTTTTACGACGTTGCATTTCCGCACATGGATTGAACAAATCGGGTTTCCGGTATGGATCGGGTAATGACACGTGCGTGAGTGGGTGTGCGCGCGCGCATACTTAGTGGGGTAGCTGAACGTACAATATCCGGCCCTTTACGAAAGTTGCCTGGGGGGAAACTCGGGAGTTTTAAATTAAATTCCGCACACACAAAATTTCCGCTTGCACAGTGGTTGAAACAACGCTGCATTCGTTTGGTACACGTGTGCTGAACCGAAAGACCCACAGTACCGAACATTTTCGGTGCAAATACGTGTTCCGTTACACCCCTAGCAGATCAGAATCAGAAACTTTGTCGTTTTATTTCATGCGCTTGCGCACGTGAAATGAAACATCGTTTCCCCCGGCCCACAGCAGTGCAACACAAAGACAAAAACACATATCCAAAAAACTACAAGAACTACAAGAACACATATATCCAAATTAACACATATATCTAAGCTAAAAAAAAAAATCACTGTCCACAAGAATGAACGCCAGCCAGGATGACTGCCGAAACTGCCGGTCTGCATGGGTTAGCGGTTAGCTTAGTCTGCCCCGCTTCTGCGTCCTGTCAGACCGCCCTCGGTGTTTCCTCTTTGGGGCGCAGCTCTGGTCAGGGCTGTGGTCCTTGGGCCCACAGCAGACCAAGCTCCCTCCACTAATCCAACGCTAGCTCCCCCAACCAGACACCTTTGACACACCTCACGACGACACTAAAAACACAGTCAACACTAGGCGAGGCAGCCGCCAGACCACCCTCGGTGTTATCAGAGCTGATGGTCTGCATGGGCTAGCAGTTAGCTTAGCCTGCCCCACTTCCGCGTCCTGTCATACCGTCCTCGGTGTTACTTCTTCGGGCACAGCTCCAGGCAGGGCTGTGATCCCTGGGCCCACAGGACACAGCAGACCAAGCTCTCCCAGCCGATCCAGCACCAGCTCTCCCAGCCATTAAATGAAGACAAACTTAGACGCAGATGTGGACAAAGACACAGCATGGACGATACTGGGTGAGGCCGCTGCAAACCTGAATTTACGCCGCCATCCCCCTCACACTGGAAGCGGAATAGATACAAGACTTAAAGGAAAATTGTGTCAATGGTTGTGTGCACGAGCAGTCAGCTAACAGCTGACTGTTAACAGCTAACACGAGTCAACAGCTAACAGAGCCTGTCCGACAGGGCCTATATACCAGAATGCATTGCATACAAGCTTCTAAATTGTTGTCTACAAAAACGTAGCTCAGCTGAGAATGAGGATGTGGTTTTTGAACCGCATCTTTTAAGTATGGCGGAGATTAAAAACTTAAACTAGGCTGTAGTTTTTCCATCCGCCAACTGATATCACGATGCATCGCTTGATGGATGAAAAAACAAAACAAAAAAAAACAACTCTCACTGCTGTACCAGAGATGCAGAAAGGATTGGGAACAACTGCAGGTATTTTTCATATGCTATCCCTGTTGCAGATAGACACAGAAAAGGTTGAAAATCAGCAAATGTTCCGCTTTGAGATAGTTTCCTTTCTGAAATGCTGTGCAGTTAAAAAGATCAGCATAACTATGGTTGAGTCTTGTTACAGGGATCAGCATGAGGAACTTGAAGTTACAACTGAAGTTTCGAACATAATACAATATACATGAGACGAGTTCACAATGGATGCTTCATGTGCCAAGATTAGATTCAGCACTCTGTACATCTGCTCTGCAAAAAGTCAAAATGCACGCAAGCGGCGGGATTCTTGGTGGATGGAGGGAGAATTGTATGGGCTACAACATATTGATTCTTAAAACCTTGCTCAGACTGGTGAAACATGCCTGACTCCAACAGAATAATCACAATTTAGAGCGGGGAATTATTTGGGTGAAGTATTTCTGGGCCGTTACGTGAGCAACAGCCAGTTCTAGGGTGAGTGAGTATGACGCTGCTTTCACAAAGTATTTTTAGGCAGAACCTTTCAGGAGAAAAAAGCCTTTTGTGTACAAGTGACTTTATGAACAATTTACGCTCACCTTACAAAAGCCATCATCAGCATTCAGCGCACAGCATGTAGAGCTGGGTGTTGGTAGTATAAACAAGCTAAATTGGCACCTTATTGTGTTTCAGACAAAACATCAACGCTGGACGAGGTGCCCGTTGGAAGGAGATGAATGTAATATTCTGCAGACCGCTTTCACCTGGTAAAACATTTACCATGTTACCTCTGCAAAAAACCCCAAAAAAAACCTTAAAACCACCCCCAAAAACAAGTGTGATTATTTTATAAGATCCTCAAACTGTGTGAAACTCAAAAAGTGAGGAATGCAGTTCGCTGAACCGATCAATGTCCAAATTAATTCTGCCTCAGCAGCGGATTGTATGAAGTAAAGCTGCTGAGATAGGTAAGGTCTGTGAGCAGACAGTGGACTAGCAATGGTAGAACAACTGGTCTGCTGGGTGTGTGTGTGTGTGTGAGAGAGAGAGAGAGAGAGAGAGAGAGTTAGGGGGGGGACACACACACAAAGACAGAAGTGAGACAGGACAGGTCAGGACAGGTGGAAGAGAAGGGGGCGAGAGAGCAGAACGAGTGAGAGGAGAACAAAAGAAACGAGGAAGAAGGCCGAATACAAATAAAGGAGGGTGAGCCCGGGGAGCGCTGGCTGATGAGGGGGTGAGCGAGACCGAAAGTGAGAGTAAGAGAAACGGGTGAGTGCGAGGGGGGAGAGTCGGTCCTCATCCTGTTGTTTTTCTGTCTATGATGTCTCCTGTCCAACCCAATTTGCCCCTTGCTTGTCTGAGCCCACAGAGGCCGGCCCTCATCCACAAACACAGCACGCCACTCTCTTTCCCATGCAGCTCAGCACAATGTCAACCTGCACACACTGTTTACACAAAGGATAGCGCTCACTGAAAGGCCCACACACTCTCTCGCTCTCTCTCTCTCTCACACACATACACACACACACACATACAGAGATGCATACAGAGATACACAGACTCACCCAGAATCTCCCCCCCCTCCCTCTCAGAGAACACACGCATACACATTTACACACCAAAGCGTACAAGGTAAGCACATTTTCCCAAATCAACACATGCACCACACAGACTCTTTTTGAGTAGTCTCTTTGACACCCAGAAGTCGTCATTACTCACCACCTTGCTTGTGAATGAGAACTGGGTGGTCGGTGGCGAGGTTGGAGAGCGTAGAGAAATGAAAGCCTTGTGGAGAGGAAGCTTGAGATATTTTTTTTGTTTGTTTTTTATTTTCTTTTTTTTTATATATGTGTGGATTCCTTAGAAATGCACTACCTGCCAACCTGCAAACCGCCATGACATGCAGAGGAGGAAATACCGATTTAAAAAGGGGTAAGGGAAAGTCCAACTTAGTGTATCAGATACATAACTTTATGGCCACAACAACACCTCCTCCTACTGGCTGGGAACGTTATTTCAGGCTGGTAGCACGCAGTCAAAGTCAATGATCAATACATGGGCAATGATCGTTTGCGGTAAAAGTACATAAACATATTTGTGATTATTCTTTAACCAAATGGGCATGCGGGTTTTCACTCCAACCCGGCTTTTACACCAGCCGGCTTCAAGGACCGACACACAAACAAGAGATTTGATCGACTGGTTAATAAAAGCAATCTGTGCAGCGCTGGGTTGTTATGAAACTCTGCATGCATATGGTTTCCTCATGGCGTGTGACTGAGCCCCACTTGGACAAGTAATAATGACGATGCTGGCTGGTTAAAATATGTTTTGGCACATTAAGACAAACTTGCTCGGTTTTAATGAGGCGGAAGTGGTAGGCAAAAGTATTTAGCACAATAATAATAAGTAAAAAAAAATCTCCCAAGATCAAAATATAACTTACACACCTGCTGTAAGACCGACCTCGCATCCAGCAGTGCCCCCTCACTGTTAGGGCCTTCATCTCCTCTCACCGTGCTCTCAGGCGTCCGTCAAAAGATCTGCCACTCCACCAGCGGATTTAACACTAAAACGCTCTTAATTGTGCACCGACTGCTGGCGTTCATGAATAAGTCTTGATTAGGGGGCAATTTGATGATTCAAGCACCAATTACCTGCATATTATATGCTTTGGGGATATGTAAATCCCATTACAAATACTTTACACATCATAATTTCCGATCTGTCAAAGTGGAGTTCCTGCTGAACGTAAGAAGGGAAAATGATACGATGAATCAGTGTCGCTCCGGGCGAAGCTTCAGCTAGGCGAAAAAATATTGGAATCTTTAAAATCTCACACACACACACAAAAAAGAAAATATAATGAAAAAAGAAGAATTCATGTAGAGCGCTCCATGCCATCTAAAAATAAAAGTATAAGCCAACAGTTTTCCCGGATTGCTTATGAAGGGCGTTGAAGAATCCTTGTTCAAGCCCCGATACTGTACACTTGTGTTTCAGGAAGGCTTGGAGCACTTCAGATGCAATTTTGATGCACGTTGTGTCTTTGGGAGAATTTTTGATGCTGGAGGGAGGGAGGGAGGGAGGAGAGAGACAGATGAAGGGGGCAGATGAAGACAGGGAGGAGGGACTGGTAGTTAGCAGTTAGACAAGCACTTGACCTTTTCCCTTATTCCACTTACTGCTCCTCTTCACTTTTGCAGAGTGGACACACACATAGACGCACACACACACGCATGCACACACGCATGCACACATGCATGCAGACACACACACACACACACACAAAAGCCTTCGGGGTGTGTTTTGCCCTAAGGTTGCCATCTGTACCTGCCTGTTTGGTATGCATTGGGCTCTGCCCCCAATCCCAGCCAAGCCTGTTCCCTCATAGCTGTTTGGGGCTCAGAGTGCCTGCAGTGAGCATGAATGTAATGTCTGTGTGCGCGCACCCATGTGTCTGTGTTGGTGTCTGTGTGTGTGTACACGCTTGGAAGCATTCGTCTTGGCATTAATGTAGGCTTGTTTGCTTTAGCATGTGCTTATGGACATGCTTATCTGTGTGTGCATATATGTTGCTGTGTGAGTTGTGGGGATGGATTTAAGTGAACGGCGCTGGCTGCAGGGTGGCATCAGGGATTAATCCTTCAGTACGTGGCAAGGCCAGCTGTTATCCACCGCAGCTCACAATGCTCGAGTGCCTCACATCTGTGTGCTGTGACTGAATGTATAACTTCATATTTCCATGTCTGTTGTTTACATGATGATATACAACAGGCACGTATGTGGGCATCAATCACGTGAGTGATTGATTCTTAAGCGTTGTGCTATGTGTTGTGTATAAGTTCTCACTGTGTGTGTGTGTGTGATAGCCACTCTATTTTTGTCATGGTACAGTTGTTTTGGTTACACAGAAATTTGCTCTCTGCATTTAACCCATAGGAGCAGTGGACAGCTGCAGCACCCGGGGACCAACTCCAGTTCTTCTTTCCATTGCCTTGCTCAGGGGCACAGGCAGGAGTATTAACCCTAACACGCATGTCTTTTTTTTTCTTTGATGTTTTCCCCATTTTCTCCCCAGTTGTACCTGGCCAACTATCCCACACTTCCGAGCCGTCCCGGTGGCTGCTCCACCCCCTCTGCCAAACCGGGGAGGGCCGCAGACTACCACATGCCTCCTCCGATATATGTGGAGTGGCCATCTGCTTCTTTTCACCTGACAGTGAGGAGTTTCACCAGGGCACGGGAGAGGATCACGCTATTCCCCCCAAGTCCCCCACCGAACAGGCGCCCTGACCGACCAGAGGAAGCGCTAGTGCAGCGACCAGGACACATACCTACATCTGGCTTACCACTCGCAGACACGGCCAATTGTGTGTACAGGGATGCCCGACCAAGCTGGAGGTAACACGGGTATTCGAACTGGCGATCCCCGTGTTGGTAGGCAACGGAAAAGACCATTACGCCACCCGGATGTCCTGATGCATGTCTTTTTGATGGTGGGAAGAACCCGGCACTACCGGAGGAAACCCACACAGACATGGGGAGAACATGCAAACTCAACACAGAAAAGACCGGGGATGGCCTGGGGTTCGAACCCAGAATCCTTCTTGCTATGAGGCAACAATGCCAACCACTGGGCCACTGTGGAACCCACTGCGTTTATATTTGCAACCTGTTGCGCATGTGTCCTGCTATGAGAGCATCACTCTGAGACAGAGACTTTGAATGCATTTTTTTTAAAATTACTCTAACCTTTTGTGCATTAAACGGCTGTGTGGGGAGGATCTGATGAGAATTTTCATATTTGCTTCTGATTCTGCCTCCCGTCAATGATATTTAAAACTTAATTAACAGATGATCAATAGTGTTTACACTGTAAAGAGACTGGGGCAGATTCTAATTAGAATACCCATACATTATTAATGACATTAGCGAGCTCTGAAATTAAAAGGAGACAACTGCCGCGTTCAATTAAACCAGCCCTGTTGGAGCGAAAGGGGGAGGAAAAACATGGTTGAGTAGAGAGACGGAGAGAGAGGGATGAAGATGAAAGAGAACGGCCAGAGAAGTGATGGTGGAGCGTCGGCAGAATCGGAAGGAGACTGACTATCAATGGCTGTGAGACGTACTGAGGTTGACTGACATCCTGACTTGAGGGTGTGACATCTGAATAATGACTTCAAGTGGAGATGACTAATTATACTGCTGTATGAGATAATAGCATGAAGAATAAAGGCTATGTCCCAAACTCAGGGTAGAACTTGAGTTGAGGGATTTTGGAGATGGAATACACAGCATATCATTACACAGTAATTGAATTCAAATATATGCCTTAGAGGATCTCCATCATGAAGACACACCCATGGCGAACCCACTGGATGTAGGAAATGAATCCTCCACGCTTTAGTGCCGAGTCTTTTTTATCACTCATATCCGCCATTTTCGCTAGTCAAATCAGACTCGGAGCCCGGGAGTCTGGAGGGGGAAGTCTTGAAAAACGAGAAGAAAAGCAGCCTATTTAGACCATCTTAGGTTCATCTCAGTTCAGCTGCCTTCACTCGAGTCGAGGGAGTTGGAAGGAAAACTTCTGTGGATAAAACGTAAAAGAAGACTAAGTTGGCTAATTACAAAAGGAGCTTAAACACTCATAATTAGCCCTTTCTGTTGTAGTATCAGGTTATCACAATGTCATGTCAATGTAATTTGAACGGAAATGGGGTGGTGGTGGTGGAAGAAAGCTGGAGTTAGAGAGGGAAAGTGGCACTTAGTAGTGGCTCAGCTGGGAATCCACTCAGAGGACTTTGGAGTGGTTAGCCGCCACAGTGTTTTTAACAATGACGTAATTCAACGTGAAGTTGTTATTCCAAGTTAGAGCGAAGTGAGTTGAGTCATCTGCGGGTAAATAAGATTTGTGAATGTTAGTTAAACCCATGCGTAATGGGTAAACTGTACTCATGTAGTGGAGTGTTGCATTTTGTGCTGGTATAGGCTGTACTCATGGAGTGGGGTGTTGCATTTTGTGTACTGGTATAGGCCTGAATTTGTACCCACCTCACAGCTTCTCACCCTTTTCTCTCAAGCTAGCAGACAGAATCGGTAGAATGGTGAACTACAACAATAACAAATTCATTTAAACTTAAATCAATAAATGCACTCTTTTCTCACACCAGTGGGGTTTCTTTTAAGTGTCCCGGAACAATAAAATAACCTTATTCATATTTACAGTACAACGTTCCTTCCTAAATGGCTTTACTCTGCTACTGAGAAAAAAGATGAAGGCAGCTTAAGGCTGTGCTTCCAGAATGTAATCCTAATGCCCTGATTACCCCTGAAAACCAGACTTTGAATGTTACATCAAACCCGGACTGCAACTTTACTCAATCTGCTCTTCAAGCAATAAAACAAGCATTTCACAACAATACACTTCACCATGGTATTGCAGTCATCATACATTACGTTGCATAGTTCGTATAAAGTTCGTCAATCAGTCTTTCGGACTTGGGCCTTTTGCAATGGCAACGCGAGGCTAGGCGCCATCTTCCAAGGACCAGAGACATCGTTTACAAATTAGCTTTAGCCATTGACTTAGCCATATATTAGCGCTACATTTGCCTTTGCCCTTACCTCACTGAGATGTTCAAAGAACGTGATCGATTTGCGTCTCACTGCTGCAACCCAAGCCATCCTGCGCCTCTTGGTTAAGTCCTCTATGTTCTTTCCTTCGTTTCTCTTCCAAGAAGGGATAGAAACAAACCGTAACCCATTCTCGAGTTTTAATACCGGAGCGATGGTGGGATTTGCTGTGGCAATTCTTCACTCAACAGGGACGCCCAACCATCTCACCTGCGTGCACTATCTAATATATAGCTATAGATCCAATATAACCTAAAATGTTACCTTAACAAAAAAACAAAACAAAAAAGGTATATATATTGTAACGATCACGAATGAATAGGCTCGGTAGCCCTTGGCTAATGGGTCGGACCCTTTAGTCGAGCGGTTAGCGCTGTATCCTGCGGTGCGGGCGATACGGGTTCGCTTCCCGGCCGCGGCAGTTCCTATGGTTGTGTTGTCCCCCGGATTAGCTACAATATATATACTTAACTTAGAATCTTACCAGAGAAAATCTTTCATCTTAACGTTAATTTAAAAAAATATTTGACGTACTAATATAGTAAGAAAAATCTGCTAACAGCTAACAACAATGATTAACGTTACTTGGAATATGGCGGCGTGTGACATCACGACCGAAAGACCGATGTCCAGTCATTTAAACCGTAAAGTGTCCGTTCCGCTGGATGAAGAACGACAGCGCAGCGCCTCGCCGCACGCCAAACAACAACCGAAAACCTCGTTTTAAAGATGAATTCCTCCTTAAGCCCAATGCTTAAGTGGACGAAATCAAGTGGCAGGGAATACTCACAGGAGGGGAGTGGGAGAAACGGGAGGGAGAAACATCCAAACTTGCCGAACAGGTTCGCTGATGATGCCGATCCTACTGCAGCATGGTCCGTTCACGTCACACACGGGAGCCGTCGTCCATTTCCTTGTGTCTCGACAACCTACCCGAACTCGCACAACTCCGTTTTGAAGCTATTAACCTTTTGGTTATGTTATCACAAGCAAACATCAACTTCTCCACACTCAAACGTTCCCCGTCTTCCTTAGTTAGCCGACATCTTCTTCTCCGCCTAGTCACAGAAGTCCCGCCCACTGCCACCGTTCCTCTCCTTCTAATAGGCCCACAGTTCCTGACAGTCAGTGATCGGCCAATGAAGTGCCCATCCGTCACTAGAGGCAAATTTTTTTCGATGTCCCCGTTTTTTCCTTCCCCAATTATATCTGGGCAACTACCCCGCTCTTTTTGAGCCTTCCCTGTCGCTGCCCCCCCCCCCCACCACCCCCGCCGATCCGGGGGCGCCCCGACCGACCAGAGGAGACACTAGTGCAGCGCTCAGGGCAAATACCCACATCCGACTTCCCACCCGCAGACACGGCCAATTGTGTCTGTAGGGACGCCCGACACCAGAGGCAATTTAACCCTCTACAAACCAGTCAGTCCCATGTGGCCCGCCACACACGCCATTATGTTGACGCTCTGAATTTCACAACCATAACATTTTGTGTGTGACACCATTGAGAAATGGCACTGGATCATTTAATGATTTCTTTAAGAGAAGTACAAAAATAGTGTAACGACCACGGATGTGTAGACTCGCAAGCCGTTAGCTAACGGGTCGGACCCTTTAGTTGACTGGTTAGCGCAGTCACCCGCGGTGCGGGGAACCCAGGTTCAATTCCCGACTGCCCTAATTAGCAAGAATTCAGGGGGCGGTCGGAAATCGAACCTGAGTCTACACATCCGCGGTCGTTACACTTTACTGTTACATTACATAGATTTAAACCATCTTTTTTTCGGGAGGAATGTTTCTATGCCCCTACCGTCCCTCTTATTTTGGGATTTTCTTGGGATTTTCTCACCGCCCAAATCCTATGGAAAGAAACTCATAGGGGGACTGAACATTTCCCGTCATTCTAAATCAGGCAAACCCAGGCCATTGAAATCGAACAGAGCCCAAAGAACGTGAATGGCAAATGGCGCGTCCCGATGAATAGCCTGTCCAGAAATGCCTGCTTTAATTGGCCCTGCGGAGATTAGGCTAGTCCTATTTAGGTGGATCATAAAACGCGGAGGTTCTGAGGCGAGATGAATTGCTCACGCCGTACGGTGAAAGGAGGAAGCACGGATACGATTCTCCATGTCATTCATCAGAGGGTAATAGATGTGCCCAGCAGGCCAGAAAACAAGAGAGTGAGGGGAGCAGAGGTGGGATGCGCGAGACACAAGGGACACATTCATTTCATCCTCTGCCGAAAGACAAAGGGGACAATATCTCGGGACGTTTGCGAGGCCATCTTTCACTGACTCTTTGCCGGGGTGCGAGCTTGTGCGTGTGTGTGTGTGCGCGTGTGCATGCACATGTGCGCGGATGAAAGGGTAATTTGATTTTGTGCCCCCCCCCCCACACACACACACACACACACTATTGTGGCTAGGAATGGGGACGACCTAGCAATCTAGTCAATTGACCTTCTACTCCACATGGGCTTTCAGCCTGGAAACGCTATATCTCTCTTTTCTCTTTCTCCCTGTTTCTGCGTTTCCCTTTCTTTCTCTCGTTGGTGCGAATACGAAATATTGGTATATGAACACCTTTAACCAAATGCACGTGCACTCACTTAAACATACCCACACCCATATACACAAGCAAGCAGGTGCACACACACACACACACACACACACACACACACACACACACACACACACACAGCTCAGCGTTGTCATCTCGCCCTTAGTAATTAAGCCTTCATCATTGATTCTTGGGTGCTTTTGGCTGTGTAATATAATACCCACTGCAACATTTCTTGCATTCATATCACAAGTGTGTGTGTGTGTGTGTGTGTGTGTGTGTGTGTGTGTATGTGTGTGTGTGTGTGATACAATGCGTTCGTGTTTCCTTTCCATGCGCTGATGGGCTCTCTGGCTGCTTGTAGCGGTCCATTAGAGATCAATGGGAGCCCTGCTCCTAATTCTTACTATCAAGATGCCTCTGATCCTTATCGGCTGTGTGGAAAACGCTGTCGAGTCTAGCTCTGCCTGGCTGACACACACACACACACACACACACACACACACACACACACACACACACACACACACACACACACACAAGCACACATATCTAAACCACATACACAGAGATACATACACAACCACACCACAAAGAGCCGAGCCCCCACACACGTGCACGTGCACACAACCCCTTTGGCTTTTCATGCGCACGCGCGCACACACACTCGTTTTTTTCAACAGGCAGAAAGACAAAGGGCAGATAAACAAGATAAACTATTGAGCTTGCTTTGAATTAGCGTGTGTGTGTGTGTGTGTGTGCGTGCGGACGCAAGCTATTTCGTTGTGAATGAGGAAGAGATGAATGGCTATCGAACTTTGAAATGGACATCACCGCTATGAATGAGCCCAGAGGTGATGGTGGTTAGACCATGACTGCCTCGACCGCTGAGCCCAGACTTGGTGCAAAGCGCTCATCTGAAGCCTGACCCACGGCCCCAGAACCCATCTTGGTAGGATAACTGTTCGAAGCTGACTTTGGCTACGCGCAATATGCACATCCCTCTCCGAGCTCTCTCTTTGCACAGTGAGTGTGTGTGTGTGTGTGAGTGTGTGTGTGTCTTTGTGGGATGTGTGTGTGTGTTTAAATCGTTGTGTGTGTTTATCAGTGTGTGTACTCTGTTCTTATCTATTGGGATTTTCGCTGAACGTCTGCTGCAGGGTGTACTTGTGTAATTTGAAGAGGTGGGTTACTGTTGGGGTAAAGCGATACAGGGGTAAACAACAGTGGCGTACGGGAAGTGGAGGGAGAGAAGGAGAGCAAAGTAGTGTAGATTTCAAACACTGTCATCTGTTGCCTCCGTTGCGCCAAAATGTAATGAGACCTGTGTCGGTGCAATCAGCGGAGGACATCTAACTCCCCCTTTTTGCCATCCAAAGGACAGTCCCCCTTTCTGGTCCTCTTCATTCTCTCTCTCAATTCAATTCAATTCAATATGTGCTTTATTGGCATGACATACGTTTGTGTACATATTGCCAAAGCATGTAAAACAACAACACAACACAACAACGATTATGATATTAAACAACAATAGCAATAGGTGCCGTCTCTCTCTCTCTCTCTCTCCTGGATTATAATGTCTTCTGATCCTCGACTGTCCTTCTGCCTCATCCTCAGTATACTACTAGTGCCTTCCTCTCCCATCACCTCCTCGCTCTCTCACAACCTTTTCTCCTTCAGTTATCCTCCTTTCTTTATCCCTCTCATTCTCGCCCACCTTTTCTCCCCATTTGTCTTTCTTTTTTTCTTTTTTTATTCTCGCCATGCATCTTTCTCTTCACCCCTCCACAGGGTCTCCTCTCTTCTTCTGGGACTGTGTGCAACAGTCACTAGCGGTGACAAACACGCACTCACGCACGCACGCACGCACGCACGCACAAACACACGCACACAAGGGTGGCGGTGGTGGAAGGAAGCAGGGGAGGGCGAACGCGCCCCCCCCACGTTTAAAATTCCAGACCTCTTATCTCTGTGGCTTCATCTCACGCTATTTCGCGTTGCCTTCTCTTTACTTTTTTTTAATCCCCCTCTACAACCGTCTGAAAGACTTCATTTTGTGTGGGAAACGTTATCAGCCGCCATGGAAATGTCAAACGCGTTTTTCGACAAATTAGAGCGCGGCTCGGTGTTTGGTGGAGGTGCGGCAGCGGTGTGTTAAAAGTGAGCAGGGCTGATTATTGAAAGGGTAAATCTGGAGAGTGTTCCGCCCGAGATAACCGGAGATTTAAAGTCGGATCGAAATTGAAACACAAATATTTTCTAACGTCTCTTATTACTTTAATGTCATGCATTTTGTTCTGTCTCTTTCCACAGAAAGAAATGTCCGTACAGCTAGAAGGTTTTTCACTTTTTCAAAACGCTCCCCCTAGTTCGGCCTGTCTCGCCAGTTTTTTTCTACCCTGCTAATCATGACATCATCAGACACACTCATTTACATACAGCCAATCAGATGAAATCATCAAAACATGAAATCCCGCCCATCCTTACTGGCAACTTTTCATTGTACTTGTCCCTGATAGTTGACGAGAACAAAGGCGCAAAAGACGAAGATCACATCTTAAGATGTGAAGTTGAAGAAGCCATCAAACATCTGAAAAACGACAAAGCACCGGGAGCAGACAATATACCAGCGGAACTAATCAAAAATGGTGGCGACGAAGTTATAGACGTCTTACTGAGCATCTGCAACAAAATTTATAGTCTGAAGAAATGGCCTACCAGTGGCGGCTGCTGACCAAAATTTTTGGTGAAGCAACAAAAAAAAAAAAAAAAGACTGAAAAAGGCAGCTAAGGACATGGGTATGTTGATCAGTACTCAAAAAAGCAAAATCGTGACAACAAAAGATCACCTGAGGAGAGAGACTGGAGAGATTGAAGAGCAGAACACGGAAATCATTGTTGGCAGCGAAAAACTTGAGGAAGTCACATCCAAAGGAATTGAATCGAGTGCAACTGGACTTGGTATATATCCGTGAAGACGTTATATACCAAGTCCAGTTGCACTCGATTCAATTCCTTTGGATAACCATGACCTGGACGAATGAGAACATTCACAGAGAGAAAGTCACATCTTTCAAATATCTCGAATCTGTGATTAACGAAGAAGGAGATCAGAAAAAGAAATTAGGAGCAGAATCGCCATCGCAACAAGCACAATGATCGAGCCCAACATGATCTGGAAAGATAAAAACCTTGGAATGAAGTAAAAAATGCAACTGCCATCATGATAGCAACTATCATAATAGCAACTCTTCTATACGGTGCAGAATCCTGGACCCAAACAAAAGCTATGGAGAAAAAAATACATGCCTTTGAACTTAGAGCATATAGAAGAATGCTGCAAATCCCATACACAACGTACATCACCAACACTGAAGTGCTGAACAGAGCTAAGGAAGCTATTGGTCACCATGATAGTTTACTAACAATGGTTAAAAAAAGGAAATGAAAGTGGTATGGGCACGTTTGCCAAACAGAAAGGACACTTGCACAGGACATCCTGCGAGGCCTGGTAGAAGGGACTAGGAAGAGAGGGAGACCAAGAAAAACCTGGGTAAACAACATCGGAGAATGACTACAGATGAGTGTAGTGGAGGCGGGGAGAGCTGCGATGGATAGGGAACGGTGGAAGAGACTTGTTGAGGCATCAGCTGTGCCCCTACGACCTCCATAGGTTATGGAACTGATGATGTCACACAAAGGTCAAGCTCATGAATATTAATGAAGACTGGACCACTCCCTCACAGTTCTTTAGACAAGTAGGAACAGTTATTGATAAAGGTATAAAATAAACACAATATTAGTCATTTACAGGTGGGAATTGTCACTGAATGATTTATTACGCTGTCTTCAACCTTTTTAGATGTAAAAAGTTAAATCTAATCACTGATTCGGGTCTGACTTTAAGACCCCAATTTAGCTAACAAATGAATGTTCGAACAAAGGAACAACAGATATAGTGAGACGTGAAGGTTTCCTCCGCTGATGTTATTTTCTCGTTTCCCGGTTGGCTTTACGAACCCCCTAGAGGTCGGGGAAGTTTGAAATTAATTACTCCTTGTTTCTGGCTGAGCAAATTAAAGACAGCTCAAAGAAAACCCTTGTCACAAAATTTCAACCACTCCGCCTTGAATCTACCCCTCCTCCTCGTCCTCATCCTCCTCGCTCTCCTTCCCCGGCCCCCATCCTTATCATTACCAAGGCATACTCCTCACATCTCAGCTCTCTGTAGATTGCTTCATCAGACAGACTAACAACAGAGAAAAAACAAACAAACAAAAACAAAACATCTCATTCTTGCTCTCAGAAATAGATTTATTGATAGAGCTTTTCTTTGATGAGGGGCCAACGCTGCACCATGTAAAGGCCCATTCTAGGCTTGAATCTTAGCGGGGCATTGTTGCAAGGCCTGGGTGGCGGGGCTGACGGTCCAGGGGTCGAGTGGCTGGTGTTTACCCCGAGGGCAGTGAAGGAAGGCGGGCGTGGTGCATGTGGGGAACCCCTCCTCTCTCGGCCCTCTCGACGGAGCAGAACAGCGCGACGCTTTCATGACGGAGAAACCGCAGAGAGGCAGCAGGCTGATAAGACTGAAACAAGCCATTGACTCCAGTTGAAAGAGAGGTTTTTCATTCCTCTAACTGTGGGAAAGAGTCGTGCCATGGGAGAAAAGATATGTGATGGGGGAAAAATGCCTGGGATGCCGAGAAAGGAAAGACTATGAAAGGAGTTTAATTAAAAGTCACCTCTTGGTGGGATTATTTTGGATTGGAAGATTTTGGTGAATGTACTAGCTTAAATTTTTATGTTATTTATTTATTTATTTGATTATTTTTGCTTTAGTTTTCAAAACAGTTTGACCTTGAGTTGCCTAGACTGCATCTGACCTCCCCCTTATCCAAAAGCGGGAGGTTTATATCAGTCATTCCTCCCCTCCTCCTTTTCTCCATTCAGCTCTATCACTCCTTCCGCTCAACCCCCCATCTCTCCTTCCTCATCTCCTACCTCAATCCCTCCTCACCTATCTACCTATCATCTCTGTTTCTGTACTTGTACCTCTCGTGCTGTCTGCCTCCAGCCTCCTTCCTCTTCCCCCTCTCTTGAGCTCTACTTCCTATTAGCGCCTTTCCTCTTCTCTTTATCCCTCTCCCTCTCATATTACCTCCTGTGGTTCCCGCTCTCTCCCTCTGTCTGTCCTTCCTGTCTCCCCTCTCCCTCTGTCTCTCCATCCGTCCGCCCGAGGCTCAATCAGTTCTGAAGAAGACTGATGAAAAGGAAAGCACATTCTTTATAGGGGCTGATCTGATTTTCGTCTCTAATCTACTGGACCCAGCAATCTCTAGTCCAGCTCTCACTTCAGCTGGGAACTTGTGCGCACGTTGAGAACATGTTTGTGTGTGTCTGTCTGTGTGAGTGTGCTTGTGTATTGAGAGCACGCATGTGCTTGTAAGCATGTTTGTGTGTGTGTGTGTGTGTGTGTGTGTGTGTGTGTGCGCGCGCGCGCGCGCATGTGTGCTTGTGCATGTGTGTCCAGTCCCAGAATGATAAAGTGATAGCATCTTCCTCTCACACAATTTTGCGGGTCACAATTGGCTTTTATAGGCTCAAATACAGCTTTCTTCCTTTCTTAATTTTTTCTTTCTCCCTCTTTTTTTCCTTTTATCTAACTCAATGGACTTTTTGTGCTGTCCAATCTTGAGAAAGAGTTGTAACATCACTGTTTTGTAGAACGGACCATTTCCCTCCAACCAGATAAAGAATAATGGATACAACGTTATCCCATGTCTCGGGGTGTCCATGTTGTGAAAAGACAAATGGCAAACATCTCAACAGTTGTGTCAGACATTTGCTATTGTGGCCCGTTGAGACAGGGCATGAAAGCAGCAATTTTTGTGCTTTTCTGTTTCCTTTGTCCTCAACTTAAAATGAGAGGACAATTATATGATTCAGCAAAGGCACGCAAACATTCCTTGGGGTTTACTCCTGCATTCTCACTGATGAGCTGGGAAATTGTGTCCATTGTACTGTCTTTATTGTGTTCAAACAAACTAAATTCCCTCTGAATACTCAATCAGTTGCTCCTGCTAATGAAGACTGCGGACTTCTATGACCTTGGCTGAGATGAAACTCCCTATTGCCCGGACATGCATGATTTCGTGAATGTGCATGCGCGCACGCACACACACACACACACACACGCACGCACGCACGCACGCACGCACGCACGCACGCACGCACGCACGCACGCACACACGCACACAGGCACATTCAAGGCCTTCCCTGTGACAGCAGAGAGGTAAATGAGTCTCCGTTCAATAGTCCAGGCCTCTAGTGGGACAAATTATCATCTTATTCATGAGCTGGCAAACCTGTTACAGCCAGAGATCGGCTCACCGATTATATTGCTGGCAGTTACAAGAACAGATTGTGTTTTTTTTTAGCCAGTCAATGTATTGACCAACCTATAATGAGAAAACACTTCTGCTTGGTGTGTCGAACACACCAAGCACACACACACAGCTGCAAATGCATACAAATGCAGAGGCTGTCATGCTCACATACACACCGACAAACGCATACGAACACATGCACATGTGCACACTCACGATGACATAGTGTCCAGAGGTCAAAATAATTATTCATGTGATGTTGTCGTTGTGTAAGTCTATGTTTGTGTTTCCACTGTTAAGCTGATGTAGAACCCTTTGAGAGACTGTCATTTCCAGAGAAGCCTGTTCCCTACTAACTACACCCTGTGGCACACATACATCCATCAGCGGACCGGGTCAGGCCTATTTGTTTGTTTAAAGAATATCCATTTCAGCAGCCAAATAGAGCGTGTGTGTACATTAGCTATTTATAAACCATCATGGGCATAGCTTTGCCCGCTGGACACACATTGCCTGCGCTTATGGAAGGCTGTACATCACGCTATGGATTTATATTAGACACAGAATCAAAACAAATGCTTGAAGACTGTGTGTGTGTGTGTGTGTGTGTGTGTGTGTGTGTGTGTGTGTGTGTGTGTGTGTGTGTGTGTGTGTGTGTGTTTGTAATGGAATCCTAGAATTGAAATGCATATCATATTGTTGGATTTTTTTTTTTGAGCATTCAAAGCTTATTTCTATTTTGCCTGGAGTGTTTTTTTTTCCCTCTGATATACAGTACCAAAGATCTGATAAATAACTAATACCTCTCATAGTGTGTTTTGTACAATTCTGCAATATTTCTTTATGAGTTTCAGTATGGAAAACACAGAAATTGGTTTGGATCATTCAGACAGAACGTGATGCATCATGGAGAATCACAAGAACAACAGAGTTATGTATGATGGATGTTGTGGCCCTCTGTGACGGTCTCTCTCTCTGTCTCTGTCTCTGTCTCTCTGCACTGCATGTTGGGAGGTTTGGTTTGTGAGCGTGAGCGAGGGTGGTGAATGAGCTTGAGTGGTTTTTGGGATAGTTCACTTTCTGCATGGTAAGGTAAGAGGAGATTACTTTTCCTTCACTGCTGGTTGTTGGAAAGTGACTGGAGTAGCTGGTCGGAGTTTGGTGGTGTGCAGTATGGCGTCCCTCCCTGGTGAGGGTTTGCCTCCCCTGTCTATCAGACATGGGGTTCAGGTCATGGCTGACTCGTGGTACACTGTCGAACAGGTCGGCCATGAGAATATAAACATACGGCTCTTGGATGAATAAAGCCGTGGTGGCTTTTGTCCGAGAGAAGTGTTTGGCCCATCTGTTGGTTGAGAAAGGCCTGGTGCTAGATGATCTGTTCATAGCTGTCTCGCCATTTTTTGTGCCATCAACACGTATTACCGTGTCAGGCCTACCTCCGTTTATCCTGAATGAGCTGCTTAAAAGAGAACAGAGTCATTTTGGAAAGTTTGCTAGTGGGTTCAAAGCAGTTCGCCTGGGTTGTGACGACGCTAGACTGCAGCATGTTCACTCCCTGCGGAGACAGGCGCTCATGTATCTAAATGATTCTTCGCAACAGCTAGAAGGGTCATTCAAAGTCAAATATGCAAACGGTTTCTGCACTGTGTATGCAAGTTCTGGCAGTATGAAATGTTTTGAGTGTGGCGATGTCGGCCACAAGCGTTTATCCTGCCCGTAAAGGGAGGTCACAGCAGGCAGTAGTTCAGGTGAGCCACAGCCTGAAGGCGCCGCTGACAGCGCTAGCCCACAGACAGCGCAGCAGGCAGCGGGAGATACCGCAACCGGTGAGCCGCAACCTGCTATGAAGAGAAATGAAACAACTGAGCGGGAGAGCAATAATGAAAATAACAGTAATCTAAGTGATACTGAAGCACAGGTTATGGATGCATGCAGAGACGGGAGACAGGAAGAACCAGTGAGAGACAGTCAGACAGCTGAGGCTGAGGGTCAGGTCTCTGCAATAGGTGAAAATTAAAATGACGGAAATGTTAGAGGATGATAGCCTATCACAGTTTACTGATATTGTGTCACAGGATGATCAGCAGTCATATTCATTAAAGGAGGTTAATGATTTCCTTGATGAAATGTATGGCAGACACTGGAAATAACAGATTTCTTCTCTGATGTGGACAGTTTTGCTAACTCGGTTATGAAGATTAGAAAAATGGTTGGATATGAAGAGCTTAGTAAACAGAAGATGTTTCGTCTAAAGATTTTGACTAAACCTAGGAAAGAAAAGCGAGAAAATTCCTTTACATGCACAAAATTAGAAATGGGTGATGTACAAAAGGTGTTTTCCTCTTAGAAAGGTTTCAGTGTCTTTTTTTCCTTCCTTTTTTTTTCTAATGGAAAGTTTGCGGGAAGGAAGTTTAATTATAAATGGAAGATGGGACAGGTATAAGCAAGGAATGAGGTGGCTGAACTGAGTAGAGCTAAAAACATAGATGTGCTCTTCTTACAGGAGACACATAGCTCAGTAGACAACCAGGTAGAGTGGGGAATGAGATGGACAGGCCAGTTTTTTTTTAACCATGGTACCAACCATAGTGCAGGTGTAGTTGTTCTCTTCTCACAGCGCCTCCTTTTAACGAATGTTTTGACATGTGAAGTGGAGCAGGGCAGAATCCAAATAGTTCAGGCAACAATCCGAGATATAGCTTTTGTTTTCATAAACGTGTATGCTTATAATTCTGGTACTGAGGGGGCATCCGGGTGGTGTGGTGGTCTATTCCGTTGCATACCAACATGGGGATCGCCGGTTCGAATCCCCGTGTTACCTCTAGCTTGATCAGGTGTTCCTACAGACACAATTGGCCGTGTCTGCGGGTGGGAAGCCGAATGTGGGTATGTGTTCTGGTCACTGCACTAGCACCTCCTCTGGTCGGTTGGGGCACCTGTTCGGGGGGAGGGGGAACTGGAGGGAATAGCATGATCCTCCCATGTGCTACGTCCCCTTGGTGAAACTCCTCACTGTCAGGTGAAAAGAGGCGGCTGGCGAATTGGAGGAGGCATGTGGTAGTCTGCAGCCCTCCCCGGATCAGCAGAGTGGGTGGAGCAGTGACTGGGACAGCTCGGAAGAGTGGGGTAATTGGCTGGATACCATTGGGGAGAAAAAAGGGGGAGATAATTTTGGTGCCGATTGTTTGAGATTGTTTAACAAACTGAATGACAAACTTAAACAGTTCAATAGTAGCCCAATAATAGTAGGCGGAGGAGACTGGAATTGCCCTACACATCCTACACTTGAGAGAAACTCAGGAGAACCTCCTCCACCATCAGCGTCATTTCTGTCCAGTGTGGTTGCAGAAAACGACCTCACGGATGTTTGGAGGAAACTTAACCTAGGAGTTAGATGGTACACATGGGTGAAAGCTGTTGAGAGTAATGTGAAGGCAGCAAGGTTGGACACGATTCATCTAAATCAAATATATAACAACAGGTTAATTAAGTCCACAATATCATCTGTTGGAATTTCAGACCACCATTTAGTAGTGGCTGATTTTTCCTTACTAGTACAATCTCAACTCTGTCCCTACTGGCACGTCAATGTATGGTTAACACATGATAAAGCTTTCTGTCAGTTTTTCTCTGTCGTCTGGGGTCAATGGAGGCTGAGAAAGAAAGATTTTGAAAACTTAGCTTGGTGGTGAGCAGTAGGAAAAACACAACACCCTGGGTGCTGCACAGCAGCTGCCCACTGCTCCTAACTACACAGCTAGGGTGGGTTAAATGCCGAGAGTGAATTTCATTGAATGTATGTACAAATGACAAATAGTGTATTCTATTTATTATATTATATTTTTTCAGAGAACATTGTTAATTGGGTTAGTTTGTCAGCATATGTTTACAATGTCACAGTTTTCATAACAAGTCAAAATACTGTTAAAATTCTTGAGCAGAAATTAGCATTATACAAACAAGCTTCTTATACAAAAGTCAATTGGTCAAAATCTGAGGGTTTATTACTGGGGGAGTTGAACAATAAATAGAAGCCAACTTTACCAGCTGGACTGCAATGGAACACAGAAGGAATGAAATGCTTAGGTGTCTTTCTGGGCAATGACAGCTTTCTGAACAACAACTGGGAGGGTTTAGCTGAAAAGATCAGTGCCCAATTGTCTAGATGGACTTGGATCCAGCCTCAGTTTTCTTATAGGGGGAGAGTCTTGATTGTTAATAACTTAATTGCCTCGATGTTCTGGCAGTTTTACAGTTGTAGAGCCTCCAGACACACTCATAAGAGAGGTACAGAAGATGCTGGTGAACTTCTTCTGGGGAGGCTTTCACTGGACCAAGTCTGCTGTATTGTTCCTACCACTGTCAGAAGGTGACCAGGGCCTGAGAAATGAATGAGGTTGTTGGAGGAAGTGATCAGTGTACTTCCTGTTTTTTGTTTTTTTTTCCCAGAGAGGCACTAGGGGCAGAGTCAGGGGAGGAGCAGCCAGTTATGCGGCCTGGTTTTCCATGTTTGTCCATCCATCCTGCAGTGGAAGGGCAAGAGGAAGAAAACGGGTCCCTTCTGTCTTTAAAACACCAGAACTACAGGACTTCTTAAGAACATCAAAGAAGGCCTTGTATGCAGTCACTGTAAAGGTTCTCAACAGAACATCACTAGCTGGTGTACAGGTGTTGAGGTGGTTTGGTGTGTTGATTACCAGGTTCGTCTCTCAAAGGCAGCTGGAGGTCCCTGTACAACATCCCCATAGAGAAACGCACTGCGGATCTACAGTGGAGGGTGGTACATGAGGCTGTGGCTACAGACATGTAGCACATATAGATCCTAGAGCAAGGAGTCAGCTTTTTCTGTAATGATGAAGAAACCCTACAGCACTTGTGGCTCAGCTGTCCAAGATTGAGCCCTCTTTTCTCTGTGCTGCAATGGTGGCTCAGCTGTCCCAGATTGAGCCCTCTTTTCTCTGTGCTGCAACGGTGGCTCAGCTGTTCAACTTCCTATCTATATGCAGACTCGTCACCATCCCGGATAAGGCCAATGATGGTTGTGTCGTCCGCAAACTTCAGGAGTTTAAGAGATGGGTCACCTGAGGCACAGTCATTTGTGTAGAGGCAGAAGAGTAGAGGGAAGCGCACACATTCCTGGGGGGTGCCAGTGCTGATTGTCCGGGTGCTGAATGTGATTTTCCCCAGTCTCACCAGCTGCCTCCTGTCTGTCAGGAAGTTTTTAATCAACGGGCAGATGGGGGCTGGTACAGTGAGCCAGGTGAGTTTGGAGTGGAGGATATCTGGGGCGATAGTGTTGAACGCTGAGCTGAAGTCCACAACAACAAGAACCTTGCGTATGTCCCTGGGGAGTCAAGGTGTTGGAAGATGTAGTGCAATCCCATGTTGACTGCATGCTCCCTGACCTGTTTGCTTGGTAGGCAAACTGCAGGGGGTCGAGCAGGGGGCCTGTGATTTCTTTCTGGTGAGCCAACCCCACTCTCTTGAAGGATTTCATGACCACAGATGTTAGGGCAACAGGCCTCTAGTAATTTAATCCTGTAATACGGGTTTTCTTGGGGACCGGGATGATAATGGAGCTTTTGAAGCAGGAGGGGACTTCACACAGCTCCAGTGATCTGTTGAAGATCAGTGTGAAAATGGGGACCAGTTGGTCAGTACAGACTTTCAGACAGGAGGGTGACATGCCATCTGGGCCCGGTGCCTTCCTGATCTTCTGTCTCTGGAGGAGCTGGCACATGTCCTCAACACAGATTCCGAGTGCGGATGGGGGCTCGGTGGGGAGGGGAGAATGGCTGGCTGGGATTGCAGTTGGTTGTGTGTTGTGGCCAGAGAGGGTGAGGGTTGTGAAAGTTTGCTTACCAAACCTGTAAGAAAACTCATTTAGATTGTCAGCCAGTTGATGGTTCTCTGCAGTGTGGGGGGATGGTCTCCTGTAGTTGGTAATGTCTTTTAAACCCCTCTAGACTGATGCTGAGTCGTTGGCAGAAAACTTATTACTCAGCTTTTCAGAGTAGCACCTTTTTGCCACTCTGATCTCTTTTGTGAGTGTATTTTTGGCTTTGTTGTATTGGATCCTATCTCCACTCCTATAGGCTTCTTCTTTGGCCTGATGAAGCTGCCTGAGTTTTGCTGTGAACCAGGGCTTATTGTTGAGGTACAGAAAGTTTTGGTGGGCACACAAAAGCTGATATATGATGTCACAGTTTCAGTAAGTTTGTCCAGGTCTGTAGATGTTGCCTCAAAAACACCCCAATCAGTGCAGCCAAGACAGATTTTAGCTTCTGCCTGTAGGTTGGGATAAGATGAATCAGACTGATCAGAGAGGCCCAGGGCTGCACGGGGGACAGAGCGACAGGCATCCTTTAATATTGTGTAGCAATGATCCAGCGTGTTTTTGTGCCTGGTGGGACA
This sequence comes from Lampris incognitus, assembly GCF_029633865.1. Lineage (NCBI taxonomy): Eukaryota > Metazoa > Chordata > Actinopteri > Lampriformes > Lampridae > Lampris > Lampris incognitus. Next base: position 29,230,572 of record NC_079226.1, read on the forward strand.
TTTAATATGCTGTCTGTATTTTGGCGGTTCGTGGCTGAGGTTTGCTCTGTTAAAATCCCCAAGGATAATGAGTAGGGAGTCTGGATATTTGCGCTCCATGTTTCTAATTTGATCAGCCAGGTGTCTTAACGCCTCTTTAACACAGGCCTGGGGTGGGATATAGTCACCTACCAGAATAAATGATGAAAATGAATAGAATGGCTTACAGCCAATGAAAAAAAGGTCTCTAAGTGAGGGCTGCATGATTTCTTCAACAGTGTGACATCTGTACACCAACCTTCGCTGATGTAGAAGCATATGCCGCCACCCCGTATTTTTCCCACTAGCTCCGTTTCGCGGTCCACCCAGAGTTGGAACTGTGGCAGATGACGTGTACTATCCCTTATATGCTCATTAAGCCAGGTTTTAGTGAGACACAGGGTGGCAGATCTGGAAAAGCCAGAGTTTTTTTTTTCCGTTTATGAGTAGGAGTTCATCCATGTTGTTGGCCAGACAGCGGACATCCGCCAGGTGGAAGTGTGTTTCTAAATCCCCGCTGTCTCAGTTTAACGAGCGCTCCGGCTCGCTTACCGCTTCGGTGAAATGATTTCAAACTTGGAAGAATTCGTTTGTGTTTGGGGACACGGGGAAGTTGTTTGCGCTGTAGCCAACCAATTACTTCTTTTTAAATTCTGAAAAGGGGAAGGTCTGTATCTTTGTTTTATTTTTTATTATTTATTTATTTTTTGCTGTGTAATACGGGGAGGGGGGTGTACAATATGTACAGGAGTATCTGTCTTAATTCTTCTGTTTTTCTATGTAAATGAAAAACTGGACCATTAAAAGATTGGTTAAAGGTCAAGGTCAAGGTCTCTCTCTCTGTCTGACTCTCTCTCTCGCTCTCTGTCTCTCCTTGTGCTATTTTTCCAGCTCCAGCTCATCCTTTTACCCAGGTCTCCACGCTCCCCTTCATATCCTTTATCTCTCTACCTACCAAGACTCTCCCACCCTTTCTCTCTACTAAACAGCTTTTTCCTAAACTCACCTGTTCCTTCACTTGTCAGCCCCTCCATAGTTCTCTACTGTTCTCTGCTCATCGTTTATGTCATTTTGTTCTCTGCTCCCTTCAGCTTTTTTGTTTTCTGCACAGACTCCTCTGTCTTGGCAATGGAAAATATATAAGCGTCACCCCCCCCGCCCTCCCCCCCCAAAAAAACCCCACATGGCCAATTGACTGATTTATTTCTCATCAGTTTTGATTTTTATCTCCTCCTCTGCCATGCAATATAAACAAAGGATTATTACCTAATTTCCACCATAGTCTGTGGTAAAGATAAGTCATCAATCAACATTGTCATAGTCTCGCTGAACACAATGGGCAGAGAAACTGATCAAATTAGCTCTGATGAATCACCTGTGACATGTAGCGATAGTCGGCTGACAATTATGAGCTGCTTTATCCGCTAATGACTTGAACATGAAGTCATTAATGAAGCTGATTTAATATTCTGCCGTGGCGTAAACAACATGGCATTGATATAGTTCTTTTAAGTGGGGGTCACCCATATATATATAAATATATACACACTAGAGAGAGAGAGAGAGAGAGAGAGAGAGAGAGAGAGAGAGAGAGAGAGAGAGAGAGAGAGAGAGGAGAGAGAGAGAGAGAGAGAGAGAGAGAGAGAGAGAGAGAGAGAGAGAGAGAGAGAGAGAGAGAGAGAGACGGTAAACTACATGTGCAGTGTGGGCGGCACAGTGGTTAGCGCTGTCGCCTCACAGCAAGAAGGTCCTGGGATCGAACCCTGGGGTTGTTAAACCTCGGGGGTCATCCCAGGTCGTCCTCTGTGTGGAGTTTGTATGTTCTCCCTGAGTCTGCGGTGGGTTTTCAGCGGGTGCTCCGGTTTTCCCCACCATCAAAAAAAAGATATGCATGTTAGGGTTAATACTCTTATCTGTGCCCTTGACCGAGGCATGGCAAGACGACCTGGAGTTGGTCCCCGGGCGCTGCACGGTGGCTGCCCACTGCTCCTAGCTACACAGCTAGGATGGGTTAAATGCAGAGCATAATTTCCCTACGGGGATCAACAGAGTATATCAAAATCAAAATTTAAAAAAAAATCAATAGTATATTTTTTACATGACCACATAAGGGTAAGAAATGCAACAGACAGTGGACTATACTGTGTGAATATGTGTACCGCACTCAATCACCATGTGTTAAGGCAGCATCACCCACCTAACCAGAACACATGACTCACTGTTTGTCTTTAACGCCCAAACTACTATGCTGCAGGTGGTGGGGTATTTGGGACTAAAATTGCGGTGACCAGAAAACAGTATTTTACAAGGAGGCTTGGTATAAAAAAATAAAAATAAAAAAAAAGCCTTCGATCTATCACTTTCTTCAATCTTATTCTGCTCCACCGATCAGCTTCATGACTAACGGTTGGGTAAATAACTTGAGCGCAAACAGTGGCATTTGGCGTCCAATCTGCTCATCTACATGATTGGCATATCTGAAGAACAACAACAGGCGCGCGTGAGCTAGCAATTCTCAAATTGAAAAGGGTGGCGCCCCAATCACGAGCCAACAATCTGTCCGCATCACTGACTGATGACGGCTTTATCAGAGGTGCTCCTAAAACTCATGAGTCTCCCCAGGCTCTTTAGGGAAGCGTCATGTGAACGGAGACTTTTGAAAACCTCTGAAGTCAGCTTGATGCTGTCCTGGCATTTCCCTGCTCCAGAATAGTTTCAGGACAGGGTTCATGACCCAGCTGTATGTCATGGGACACTCGGGATCCCTGTGAGAATACGACCTTTGTCATTCAATGGGACCCTGTTTCATCCTCCTCCTCTCCCTCCCTCCATGTCACCACGCCACCCTGACTGTCTACCTGCTCCGACAGCGCAGATGGCAGAGTCAGTGCATCTCATCGGTTGTGGCATATTTCACTACAGCAT